>NW_024082684.1:0-121042 GCF_003009895.1 Hyaena hyaena
TTCCCTCTGGAGTTCCAGCCAGCCAGGGGCGCGGACGCCCGGTGTCTGCGCGGCTCTTCCAGGGGCCCCAGCCGCCCGGGAGCTTCAATGGCGGCAGGCGCGCCAGGAAGTGGTGAGTAATTCTACAAAGAACTCCCACCACAGTGCTCAACTAAACCTAATCAAGCCTTCAGACTTAACTTCTAGTTTAAAGAAATGCAGAATGAATTAGTAAATTGAAATGCATCACAAAGAAATACTCAGAGAAGTTCAGAATATGGGATGGTCTACAAAAACAATGGGCTTGGTGTCTTAAAAATCTCAAGAAAAAAAATCAGAAGATTGCTCCAATTAAAAGGGACTATATTACAGCTTAAAAAAAATAAAACAGCTATGAAAGTTTTTATAGAATTGAGGTAACTTGAATGTGAAAATTATCTGATCTTAGAAATTACTGTTAATCTTAGTGATGATAATGTTACAGAATTAATACTATCTTATTGTTATATGTAATATTTTATATTTTATTTGTATTATATATAAATAGCATAAGGAAAATTTCATTGGGTTATAGAATTTAGTACAGACAGTACATATATGACAGAGCTAATGTGCAGAGGAATCAGAATGGAACCCAGATAGTCTGTCTCCGGAGTCTGACTTCTTTCCTACAGGCTCATGGAGCTGTACACAAGCAGCTTCTCTCTGGCTAAGAAAGGTACCTCCCCTCAGTCAGTATCTCCCCTGCTATTGAAATGGTTTCTTTCCAATCACTATGACATCTTCTGTTTGTCGCAGCTAATGGCATCTGACTTCTTTCCCCACTCCAACACTAAACTAGCGCTATGAAGCAGGAAAGTGACCAAATTTCTCATGCTCCTTAGACTATAGAGAAAATGCTATAATCCAATGTTCTTAGTTGGTCAAGGTAACTTTGCAGTAGAGTGCTTCTATTCAAAGCCCTATTCTGACCCATCAGCTATTTATGGGTATAAAGAACAATCAACATATAGTCTTTAAGACACTATCTTTGATCTTGGGAGCGCTGGGCTGATATCGACAGAAGTTAAGGACTAGTATTAGTTGATAGATCATTTGACAAGCATTTATTAAGGGTCTACTGTATACCAAGTGCTATTTTAAGTAGAGCAGTGAACAAGACAGACAAAATCCTTGCTCTCCAGAAATTTGTATTCAAGTATAAAGGTTGCCAGCTTTTTCTATAAAGGGCTGATAATAAATATATTGGTGGGCCATATGGTTTCTGATACAACTACTCAAGTCTGGCATTTTATTGGGAAAGCAGTCATATACAACATATAGATGAATGAGTGTAGCTGTGTTCAATAAAAACTTTATTTATAAAAAGAGCTGGCAATTCAAATTTGACCTATGGGTCATAGTTCACTGAGACCTCTTCAAATGGATTATCAACCACTTTTTCTAGATCTTTTAAGAAAGTTAATTACTAGGGTATTTTTCTTGGATGACCCATTGGCAAATTTATTTTATTGCCATTTTAACTAGGACATATTCATTCAACTATTCTCTCTTCAAGTTAAAGATCCAGTGGCTCAACTTTGAGAGCTGCCCTTTCAAACCCATTTCTATCTAGTGATTGATGCTCATTGATTAAACTATTCCTGAATTGGCTTAAATTTGCAATTGTACAATTGAAGTCCAAAGAACAGGTGTATGACCTCTGAGAAGCAGATGATAAAATGAGATTACACATATAAGAAATTTATTAGGGAAAAAACCTGTAATGGAAAATTCGGAAGAAGACAGAGTTCTCTAGGAGCACCTTCAGACTAGGATGCGGGTCTAATCACAGTGAAGAAGAAAGGGAAGGGAAAGAGATTAAGTGGAAGTCTTGGCCTCTAGGGAAGTTGTGAGAAAGTTCAGCAAGGCTGAGGGAGAGCCCTTAAGCAAAGTCACATGTCAGTGGAGTCCAACAGCTCTCAGGGGTAGGTCTGAGTAAGTATTGCTACTACAACATGTCACTGGCTAGAAGTGGCCACTGGGAATTGTGCCTTATGCATCAACACAGTGATGGATTTCAGAGCACAGCAGCTGGGGCCATTGGTCAATGAAACTCCCACAGTAGGAGACTGAAAAGATGCACTTTATGGCAATAAGAAAAGGCTTCACAGCTAATTAATTTGATGGAAAGTTAAGAAAGAAATGGTTTAGACAAGTTTTGCTGCATTAAATCAATTAAGCTCACTGAGCATAAGGATTGCTTTACTTACTGTTGTATTCTATATAGTACCTGTTAAAACTTCTTGCATCAAGAAGATACTCAAAAATACCTTTTAAAATTTGGTTAAGTTCCATTACTAACACTATGGTTCCTATATAAATAACTGGAAATTAGAGGAAACATAGGCCAAGTGTCTAAGGAACTGCCCTATAGTTAGTTACCCAGCCAGTAAGTGGCAAGGACAACACTGGATTCTAGGATCCCCTGAGACAATGTGCAGGCACATGGCCAAGTGGCAATAATTGGTGGTGCCATCATCAACAGCAGAACAGCAACAGCAGCAGTGTCCGTATCATTTATAGAAAATATTCTGTTGCTACTATTAGGTTCATATTACTTTTGTCTTTTCTGATTTCCATTTTACCCTCTGCTTGGGCCCATTTAGCTGAAAAAATCTTAAAGAGAGAAAGGAACCTTGAGCAAGGCAGAATAGATACAGAGGGAGCCAGTAAAACATGTCTACTCTGATGCCAGAATTCCTGGGGGCAAATTTTTACTTTCACATTTACCACTAGTTGTTTCACTCAGGACAAATTGCTTCACCTCTTTGGATTTCAATTCCCACATCTTTACTATATTTTTTCTAATTTTTAAACTTTATTTAAATCCAAGTTAGTTAATGTATAGTGTAATAATGATTTCAGGAACACAGTTTAGTGATTCATCACTTACATATAAGGAATGGTGATAGTACCCACCCCACAGGATTTGTTATTAAAGCATTAAGTAGCTAATATATGTAAAATTTCTTAGGACAGAGTCAAATACTAATTATGAGAGGTGGATTTTATTTATTTTTTATTATTTTTTTAAATGTTTTATCCATTTCTAGGAGAGAGAGAGAGACAGCATGAGCAGGGGAGGGTCAGAGAGAGAGGGAATCACAGACTCTGAAACAGGCTCCAGGCTCCGAGCTGGCAGTCAGCACAGAGCCCGACGCGGGGCTTGAACCCACGAACCGTGAGATCGTGACCTAAGCGAAAGTCGGACGCTTAACTGACTAAGCCACCCAGGAGCCCCGAGAGGTGGATTTTAATAGTTTGTCTATTAGTGCACCTCTAATCAAAATAGGCACAAGGTAGAAGACAGAAGCAGACTTCTACTACAGGAAGGGACATGAATAATGTTTGAAACTAACTCCTTCATAGTGCACACTTGGAAAGAGGAACTGGAAGTAAAGGAGATATTGGTACAAACTGGTAACAGAGTGAGAAAAACACTACAAGCTAGGCTGAAGAGGAAGGTACCGGCATGGTGTTGGCGCCTGATTCCCACCACCATGGCTAGCGGGGTCATTTAGATGTGCTCATTATCTATTTCTTTTCTGATTAAAATACTTATTAAACATATAAGTATTTTTAATTGCCATTGCAGTAAAATCATGTTTCTGTCACCTTGTGTTAAGCTCAAGTCTAGAAGATCTAGACAGAAGACTAGAAATAAGTAAGTTAATTGTCTTTATAGCATCATTATGAAAAAGTTAGAACACTAAAATACATTGCAAAACTATTGATATCAGGTCCTAAAATAACTGAGGACCTGAAGTCAGTTTAGGAAAAGCAGCACTTACCAACATGAAACAAAGGAGGACTAATATGGAGTAAAAACGTAGGAGTATACTTGGATAGCACAAAAGGATCTACTGGTTTATAAATGCTTATTATTAAAGAATAGAATGGATTTAGATTAAGGAATAGTTTAGGATTCATTTTGCAAACTTGCCCCTGCATCTGTACTTGAGTGCACTTGAACGGCAACGCTAAGTAGAACAAACAAGTCTTGTGGCAAAGGTTCAACAAAGCACCACAGATGAAAACATTTTGGAGCATCAGAGCTTTACAAAAGCACAGACAATTGGAAGACATTAAAATGAAAATAAAGGGGCTCCTGGGTGGCTCAATCGGTTAAGTGTTCAACTCTGGCTCAGGTCATGATCTCACAGTTCGTGACATAGAGCCTAGGGTTGAGCTGTGCACTGACAGCATGAAGCCTGCTTGGGATTCTTGCTCTACCCCTCCCTGGCCTACATCTTCTCTCTAGCAAAATAAATAAATAAAAATAAATTTTAAAAATGCAAAAGAAAAGAACTCCCAGGATTTACTTCTTAAGGTAGGACATAGTTGGTTTGAGCCATTGACTTCCTTCTCTACCTCTCTCTTATTGCAAGTGCTTATAGATTTGTTAGTTTTTAAGATATTTTGCAGGTCTTAGCTATCTTAGAATTCTTCTTGGTGCAACTAATAAATTTTCATTGGCTTTTAATGACTCTTTAGTTTTAGCTAAAACTAAAAAAAAAAAAAAAAAACTTTAGAAGGTTTTTTCCTATGAATTTTCTGTGCTATTTTCCATAAAGTACAAATCTTTTAGCCTAAGGATGCAGACAAGTTAAAATCTTAACATGCATCTTAATAGTTTGTACATTAAGATGCTGAAAATGGGACTTTCCCCCCACAACTCAAACTGCTAGGCAGAAAGAGTAAAAATAGCTCAAAAGGATTTGGGGGATGGAAAAAATAAAACCCTGCCATGCAAGTCATTAAAAGTTATAAATGCATAAAAATTTCAAATATTCACTCAGGTATGGTAGTATTCATTGTGTTGTTTCAGTTTTTGAATATACAGAATGCTTTGTAGGAGATGGTGAGTTTCTGTTCTAAAAAAAAATAAGAGAAAATACTCTCATATTATTTATACCACAGGAAGCCAATGTTCACAGATCACCATGCTTGCTTAGTATGATAATAAGTGGTTATATAAAGTCTCATACATTTTAGTTATAACATGTAGCCTTCCCTTCCCCATCCTTCGTGGTTATCTGATAACAGTGTGCAGCAAAAAATATTTTCCAAAGCCCATATAGTTTAATGCTCCAATGTAATCCACATTTAAGTTCTTATTTAATTAGTTTAATTATTAGTACTACTAATCAAGAGAGATAGAAGAGAGTGTCATATTCAATTCACTATCCATATCAATGTGAAAAATTGCTCAAGCTTTTCTGACCTCTTGTCTGCTTTAAAGGTTTTTATAAAAATCATTTGTACATGGGAAAGTTATATGTATAATATATAATGCTCTATCCAGATAAACTGTCATTGTTATTGATTTTCAAATATCATTATATGATCTGCGATGCCATTAACAGAAACAAAATAAAATGGAAATAAGATTTCATCTTATTTTTGAATTTATATTGTCAAAATAATTAAATAATGAGGCTATTAGACTCAGGTGGCTCTAATGCCTTTGTAACCTACATAATAAGTAAATCAAAGCCTAAGCCAGAGTCATTACATCTGAATTGAAGAAAATGGAAGTTGAAACCAACCAATCACAAACAGCCAGCTAGGTTTCCTGAAATAAAGCCACCGTTTAGACTTTTGTCAATCAAATAACTTCCTTGATTTGCTTCCACATCTTCTCTGTTACAGCCTTTCCCTTAGCTCCCACAGTGGAGTGTTCCTAACCACTTTTAGCTAAATGCTGCTCAGTTTGAGTTGATGTATGCCCAAATAAACTCTGGACAATTCAATGTGCCTCAGTTTATCATTTAAGAATTTTTTTTCACTTCAATTCCAGAAATCAACTACACTGAGATAGAATCATCCCCTGGGTTTCAGAATAGTAAAGGGAACAACTATTTCCATGATTAAAAAGGGGCCAAGAAATCATCTTCAAATCACCAAAAAGATTTTCACTCAATTGTAATGGTAGGTTTGTGACAGTGCTGATTAAAGGACAACTTACTGATTTGTACTGAAATAAGTATGATTGTACATAAAGAAGTATGTCATTGTCCATGACACAATTATATATATATTATATTAATTATTAATTAATATATATTAATTAATATATATTAATATATATAAACCCTTTCTCCATATTTTTATATATATATAAATATATATATAAATATATATAAATATATAAAAATATATATATAAAATATGGAGAAAGGGTTTTAATTGACTTCTCATTATAAAATCATGCTGAATAAGAAAAGCTACACACTGCTGATCAGTTCATTTTGGTTTTCCTGACTATTTACTGAAGGCATAAAACCTCTGCAGGTGCCATATGGCTAGTGTATTATCAGAGATGAAACAAGACAGGTCAAAAATGTACTTCAAAGGCACCAATTTGACCCAAATGGTTATTTTGTTTGACACATATCATATCACAGTTGGTAGCTGCAGTGTTTATTTGAATTTAAATGCTGATTAAGTCCTTTGCCAGTTGTGTTTTCACAAACACACACAAAGCTAAATCTACCAACCCTCATTAAATCAAAAGAAACATGCATAGCATGTCAGGCAGTCATTGTTGTTATTACCAATAAACAAAAATGTATATGCTTCCCCAATCTCAGTAGTGAAATGTGCTCTGTGTTTATGGAGTAAGCTAAAGGGAAAAAAAAATCTTCTCAGTTGAGAGATTGTCGACTCTGGACCAGGGGTGTACCTGGGTCTCAACATCTGTCAGCTTTCTGGTCTGTTCTGCAGTCTGAGAGAGAAGGCTGGTTCCTATCTCGAGCATGGTGGCCGTGTGGTTCTGGACTGCATTCTGCTGTATCTGGGCCATCTCCGACTTCATATTTTCCACAATGTAATTCTCAATCTGCAAGAGATAAAGGACAAAACATACTACGTTATAAGCAAAGCTTCTCAGTTGGAAAATGTAATATTTACAATGACAAAACAAGACACAGCTGGCAAATCAGCCATCTGGCAGGGATCTTCTGCATTTCTGGGAGTTGGGAAAATGGGAGCAGAGTGCACAGGAACCCAGTTGCTAACAAACTCCTAATATACTGATAAATATAATCCTCACAATCATAATGAAAATTCGCACTTGGGGAGTGCTATCTTATTTCCTACAACACCTTCAACCTTCACAGCAAAGATGTGAGTGAGGTACAGATGGCCTCATTGTTTTGTGTTGTTTGTTTTGGTTTGCTTTTATTTATGGCTGAGGAAACAGAATCAGACAAGGTCAATGATGAGTCCAAGGTCACCCAGCAGGAATGTAGCAGCCTTAGCACAATCATTTAAATCTAAATCTTGGTTCTCTTGTCTTTTCAATATACCACATTGACCACTGGTCTCTGAGAAAAACTCAGCCTCCTGTTGTCATTCCTGTAATGAAAAGTAAAGGATCATGCTGGGTTAGGGGAATTACACAAGCAGTGGGAGAAGGTGGATGCCCAAAACACAAGTTTTTAAGGGAACAGTCAAGTATAGGCAACAGTATACAAAATGAGCTGCAGAGCCACAGAGCCAGCTAAAACCATTCTCAGTGCTCCTTTGAAAGCTCAAAAAGAAAAAAAAAGATACTGAAAGTATAACCCATAAAGCAGCATTTGCCCTCCTTACCTTGGGTAACATTTAATCCTCTATGGTGCCATCTTCGAGAATACAACGGTTGTAAAATAAATTTTACCATAGGGGTGCCTGGGTGGCTCAGTCGGTTTAGTGTCCGACTTTGGCCCAGGTCATGATCTCCCACTCCGTGGGTTCAAGCCCTGCATCAGTCACTATGCTAACATCTTAGAGCCTGGAGCTTCCTTTGGATTCTGTGTCTTCCTCTCTCTCTCTCTCTGTCCCTCCCCTCCCCCCAAAATAAATAAACATTTAAAAAATTAAATTTTACCTTAGGGGTTAAGGGGAATTCCTAAATCACTTACTCTGAGGGAGGCTGTTATTTTACCTGAGAGAATAAAGCTGAGTTTAATCACTGCTTGAAAAATACAGAAGAGGCCTGCACCTCCCTGTCACTGTACTTAATTCTCCCCCACCACTTTGTGGTGACTACATTTTATTACCCAATTACACATATGGGGAAACTGCATCCCAGAGAAGTCAGGTCCAAGGCCACACACCACAAAAACAGCCAGACTTGGATTGGAACGCTGAAGTCCTTAACTTTCATACCAACACGCTTAACCACTTGATAGCTCTGCCAAGTTGTACTTCATAAGCCGGGTTCCAAATCATTAACAGCTACGTGATTTTTACTGATTTAGTGAACCATAATGCATCTACTATTTTATAATTCATAGTAATATTATTGTCATGTAATAAATATAGTCTAAACCTAAATTCCCCTTTGAGAGTCTCTGGCAGCTCACTTTCTAACACCATTTCTTGCTTACTTCTATTTATCAAACATAAATCTGCCCCAAGTTAAAGAAAATGAAAGGTTAGAATCAAAACTCGTATTGTTAATAATAAACTCTATCTTCTTGGTCGATGTAAAGTAACTCCCCTTCAGCCTTTATTCCCAAAATTATAAGTAGAGGGGAAAAAAATCAACCTATAAGCATTTATTACAAAACAAATATAACATAGGTTAGAATAGCTATCCAGAAATTATCTTGACAAAATGTAAGGTCTAAACTAAGCCAAATCTAAACTTGGCTTTATTTCTATTGAACTAACATATCTGAACAACAATGGAAAGGTAGTGGAAAGGAATGTAGATCAGAGTATCAGACATCCATTGTTTTGGATTCTGCATCATGTTTTCCTTTTCCTCATAACATCTTTTAACTTTATTTTGGGAAATTATGGATGGATATATTTTCAAAAATGGCAGGTAAATCTCCATCATGGAGGTGATATCTGCCATTTACAGCTGACATTTATCAATTGTCTACTATGTAGTAGGTATTGAACTAAGTGCTTTCTTTTTATAACAGCACTTAAATCTTACAAAAAGTTTATGTGGTACATATTGTTATAGCTGCTTTATAGACGAGGCTATTGAGGCCTAGAAAATCCACAGCAATTTGTCCAAGAAAAACAATAACTCAATCCCCAATGCCAAAATCCAGGTTTTCAATCTCTAACCTATTCAGCTAAGTACCATTTAATTATTCACATGGTATTATGTAGTTCCTCAACCTTGTATGTTTACCAAAGCTACATGGGAAGCATTTTTAAAATGCAGATGAAGTTAAAATGTACCAGAACTTTGAGTCAGAATTTTCACGGGTATATACTAGACAACTATACATTTTACAAACTTCCCAGTGTAATTCTAATTCAGGTAAAGACCAGTGCTTCTCAAAGTCTGGTCCACAGAAAAATTACCTATATGAGATCTGTTTGTGAACAGTGTGTTGTGAGATGAGGAAACTGTGCTAGAATGCAAATTACCTTTGTTGCTAAGCACACTATTACTCTGTGTGTGTGTGTATGTGTGTGTACATATAGGAGCGAGACTTTCTCAATGAAGAAAGTGATGTTGTAATGCTTTAATTTACATTCTGGAATTCTGGAGCAAGCTTCTTAACTTGTTTGCAAAATGACAATTTCCCTGAGTAGCAGTGATTTAGAATACTGAATTTATTCAATGTCAAATTCCCTGCTTACCAAGAAAGTTCAAATAACAACTTGGTTTCCTATGTAGATTTCTCTACTGAGGGAGAATTCACTAATTAGTGAGCTTCAATACAGATTTCCTAGATAATAATACATTCACTCATTCATTCATTCATTCATTCATTTAAGTAGACTCTATGCCCAACGTGGGGCTTGAACTCATATTCCCAAGATCAAGAGGTACATCCTCTACCAACTGAGCCAGGAAGGCATCCATATCCACCAATTTCTTACGCAGTTGGTTAGCAGGAGTTATTTCCCAGAGCTTAACATGCTCTGGGTGTAATATAATTATGTGTATCAGTCTCCAATAAAGGAGGACACTCTCTGGCATATAGTGACTACATCAAGGATCAGCTGCTTTGTGATCCTAGCTATGTTAGCTCCTATCCATCTATTCTGTATTACTAGGCTATTTTTTTTAACTGTAAAAAGTTAACACTAGCAAAGCAAAATAACTGCTTTATGTAAGCATTCATCACAGTCTCTGAATTCTGCTGATCCTACTGTAGAAATATGTTATGTCTCCAACCTATGCTAAAATTCTTATTTGGGCTGCTATGATGAGTAACATGACTATAACTCTAGTTAATTATTTTTTAATTAAGTGGGGCTGCTTTCTCTAGGAGTAACTGCCTTTTAATACAAAAGATAATGGCACATTTAAGTAGCAAAAACCAGATGTAGTTGATTTAAAGACTGAGGAGGGAAGCAGAAGTCAAATATACAATGTGTGATTAATAAGGAGAGTTACTTTCATCTTATCTCTCAACATTCCTCTGTAGATGTATAACTGTGAAATCCATCTTGATGTGTCATATCAGCCAGGTTCATGAGAAATTTGTAACAAATTCGATTGTCCTCATATTTTTCCTACTGGTTTTAAAAACATGTTCACAGTCTATGATGGCTACTTCAAGTTTAATATTTTAGAAACATCTAAGATGTCAGTTTTAAGCTTAGAAGCTGCTGACTGCAAGACCTGACAGATTATAAAGTAGGAGACTCCTAATTTGAATCATAAAATTATGTGACTGTACTGTCATTCTCACTGTCTGACTCTAGATAAAGTACTGGCCAAAAACCCAGCAAGAGAATGTAGGATGCTATTAGAAATGAGATAATGAACAATAAATGATGTTTAAGCAAATAAATAATGTTATGTTTAGTGATTTAGTGTTTACAAAAAGCTTTCATACACATTGTCTGACTTGATTCTTACACCAACCCTACATGCAGGGTATTGACTCTATTTTATGGTTTAAGAAATGGGGTTGAGAGGCCTTAGGAGACTTGATGGAGATGAAAGGAAGAACTCAACTCTACCTTCTGATGTTCCACTAGCCTCAGAGTTGTGGGAACTGCTCTGCTGTTGGACTGGCTGGCTGATTGATTGGTGAGTGAATGATTGCATTTTTAGCCAGTTCACTGAGAATTAATTTACTCATTCCTTTGAGAAAAACATGCATCATGAGAGGGTGATTATTTCACTCTGCTTCACCATATTGGAGGCCAAGTTTATTTGAAGGGAGGTGAGATGCTCTAGGGCCAGTTATGTGGGAAGTTCACTTTGCTAGCACTTTTAATACAATCAATCATTAAAAATCCTTTCCTCAGTTCCTACCTTTTTTTCTTAGTATGTAGTTTATAACATATTTGTTTCCTTCTACCCATTTTATTTCTTGCCAGCCATTCTAAAATATAACAAAGAAAATAACAACAACAATAACAACATGCTAAGCCTCTACTAAGGGTGGGTATATACCATGTTTTTATAAATATGTGGCTCACGGACTCCTTATAATACTCCAGAAACTGTGTTATGTGTCCTTATTGCACTGACAAGGAATCAAGCTCAGGGAAGTTAAGTCTATGATCATACAATTAGTCAGTGAAAGAATTGGTATGTTGCTTTGAAAGAGGCTAGTAGACCCTGCAGGCTGTGTTCGATTCTAAAGAATAGTCACTCCACAAACACAAGCACGCAACCATCAATGTCATAGACAAATTCCAGTAAAACATAATATTCAATCAGACAATACATAAAATAGAACAGATGGGGAGAAACTTGTTCAAAGACAGATAATTTTTCATTTTTTAAATTTAATCATTTTCACAAAGATTGATGGCTATAACATTCTGGGAAATGTTATAGCTGGTAAGAAAGCAAATATACAGTCAACTGTATGACAAGTTGGCTTATTAAACAGAGAAAAATATTTTTAAGAAGTCAAGATTATCAGTCATTTATAGTTCACTCATAAATCTTTTGCCCATGTCTTTTGCCCAATGACTAGGAGAGAATTAATGCTATTATTTTCCATGATGGGACAGAGTTTTGAGAGAGCTTTCTTACTCAGTCCTCAAAATTCTTGCTTCTTTGTGTTCATGAGAACTAAAATCTATGTGATATTATGACATGCTTGTATATGAAATGCATTCTCTATCATTTCACTTCAAGGGCTCTCTTAAATAACAGCATATCTTAAAGCACAAAGAATAGAATTTCTCCTTGTAATTCTTAAGGAAAAAAACACGTTTTAAGCCCTATAAAAATTGACAAAGGCATTGTTCACTTAAAATATGTTGTAGATTAAGTGGACTCTCATTGAATGTTGGTGCATATGGTATTACTCAGTTATGGCAAAACAACCATGAAATGAAGTAAAAGGGTAAATATGGAAAAGCAATAAAAAGGTAAAACAATGCAAAAAATGCCTTAAATGTTGATAGTTTTATCTAATATCATTGTTCCATAAATCAGTGGCAATACAGAAAATGCAACTATATCTAGGTTTATGGTTTTATTAAAAAGATGGCTGAGGCCAAATATATTATTTGCAAGAATTTCTATTATTAGATCTCCCAGTATATTGCTTCTTTAACCACATGGCAAAGTATATTGTCTTTTTAGACAATAGATCTATTTAGCAGACATTTGAAATAGTTTCTGTGCTATGTATGACATGAATCCCATTTCTCATTTTGGTATCTAAAGAAGCATTTACTATTTATGGAAGAAAGAAACCATTAGAATAAGTGAGCTGGAAGAGACATTAAATATCATGAGCTTCAAAAACCTCATTTTACAGATGTGGTCACTAAGGTTCAAAGACATTATAGAAAACAAGGTGAAACAACTAATTAATGTCAGCTGCCAGGCCGTGTCCAATCAATGTGTGGGAAATTCAGACTTACATCATCAGGCTGAGTCAACAACAATGGCTGCCAGTATTATTGGCCCATCCCACATTTCCAAATTCCTTGCTTCCTGCTACTTGCTTTACTTCTGTGGGCTCTTGATTTGAGGTTCCCCCTTTATAATACCAACCCATGCTCCATCAGTTTTTGGAGTGTTGATTTGCTTTCTGGACTCTAAACTTCCCAGCACTGATGCCCAGCAGCTAGCTGCTCCTCAGTCACCAAGCCTCAGCATTCCCCCAATTTTATTCTTCTATGTATTGCATCACAAGTGGCAAAGGCCAGGACCAGATTCTAAAATTAGCTTAGACTTATTAACCCTTCACTGTTTCAGTTTAGTCCTGGCAAATATGTGCTAAATGCTTCCTATGTACTAAGCCTGGTACCAGATATTACAAATACAAAGAGTTGAGTCTTACAGGAAACAGATATGCAGAGATGGGTCATTTCAATAGAGTTGGTTAATACCCTGATGGAATTTACCTCTGACTACATTTCTTCATGTAAATATTATTATTTCTGATACAGAGAAACTCTCAGCTATTGAGAATATTGTAAGGGGATGTTTTTTATATCACCTCCAACAGAATAGTAGCAACACTCCCACTAAGGTACAGAGAGAAGCTAAGTTATCAATGGCACCCCAGAATATCCCATGTGAACAAATTCTTCTACAATAATTTTTATTGGTTATTACTTTTTTTAAGACCACATTTTTGTGGTTACTGAAAGTGGTCAGTCATATATAGAACCCAGAGTTGGGTCAAGACCCAGGAAAGTCCTTCTCTCTTCACATAAACAAATGAGATGCTTCCTATGCCGAAAAACACTTTACTAGCCTGGCATCTCTCTTTTACACTCACCTTCACTTACACTCACCTTATAACCCCCCAAATTCAGAGTCATTAAATTTTAAAAATATTTATAAGTGTCTGCTTATTATTTCCTCTTACATGTTTTTAAGGGCATTTGGTATATAAAAATCATACTCAGTCAGGAGTCAGGTTATCTAGATTTAATCCAGGTACTATTGTTGATTTACTCCATAAACTTGGGCAAGTTACTTAAACAATCTGGGTTTCAGATATTCATCTATGAAATGAAGGTCTGGATTAGATTATTTCTAATGCTCTCAAATTACATGATTTAAAATTTCCCTTAAAAGTAACAGAGTGCAAAATTTTAATTTTAATTATCAAAAATTAAAATATGGTTGTATACATCTACATCTATAAAATATATAATGCATATCCTTAATGGCAGTTAGGAAACAATTGTATAAGAACACAATATAAAAGCCTTGGGTCAAGTCTCTCTAGTAGGCACATATGTTTTAATATAAAAAGCTAGACTTTCTGATTTCCTTAATTCCCAGGCACCATTCTGTCTAAAATATTTCCCTTGCCTTTCACCAACACAGCCTGGCTTTCTTCCTAGGTTTCTTACATTAATGAATGGCACCACTACCACCTACCCATTCATCCAAGCCACAGGGAGTCATCTTTTCTATTCCTGGCCTTCATTTTCAACAATCAATCAACACCAGACTATGTTGCTTCTGTCTCCTGAAGAGTACCTAGATCCATTTCTCTCCCCACTTCCCTTTCTCCCTACCACATCTCTGTATCCTCATAGGCACTACCTTAGTCAGACCCTTATCATCTTATGGATTTGTTTTGGTCCTATAACTGGTCTTCTGACTCCAGACTTCCTACAGTCCATCATCCATGGCATAACCAGAGGGGTCTATCTAAAACATAAATTTGTCCTCATCACGCCACTGCTTCAACTCAACTTTCAGTGGCTTCTACTACCTGCAGATAAAGTCTCAACCCCTTAATCGGCATAGAGGAATCTTTATGATCTAAATTCAGCTTCCCTCTCCTTTGCACTCTATGCTCCAGACATATCAAATTATTTTTTCAAGTACACATTTTCTTCTGCTTCCATGCCTTTGCATATGACTTTGCTCTGATTGACATGTTCCTTTTCTACTCCATCTTCCCTTTTCATAGGCTAGGTTTTATTTTTCAAAACTAAGTTCAAGGTTTTCCTCCTCAAGGAAACTTCATGACTCTCCTCTCTGTAATATCCATCCTTTGTATACTTCACTTCTAGAGCATCTTATCCCTCTTTTTTTTTCATAATAGCATTGTCTCCAGTACACCACTAGCTCCTTGAGGGCAAACAACTGCTCAGCATAAATAGAGCAACTTAATTTTAAATTTTTTAAGTAAGTTCTATGCCCAGAATGGAGACTGAATTGATTATTCCAAGATCAAAAATCCCATGCTCTACCAATGGAGCCAGCCAGGTGCCCTTTAAGTAATTTAAATACCTTAAAATGATGCATGAATGAATGAGCTTGTATATGAAAATACTAACAGCCTCCAATTGTGAGCTTAGCCTAGTTACATATGTTCCTGAAAGTATGAAATATCATATTAACAATTATTAATGACGCCTCTCTTAATATCAATGGGACAAATGTAAATGATACAAAAGTAGATAGGTCTGAAGTCATATATCCTCACTTATTGGACCACATAACCCCATCTTTTTTTATTGTTCCTTCCGTACTTTTCCTTTGTCAATCATTTTGTTATAGGCAATTTTTTAAATTAAGTAAATCCAGCAAACACAATGAAAACTAACATGTTTTAATCACTGAGCTATACAATGAAAGCAAAAGAATGAATAGACCTTAATGCTGGTGATAGATACTACCTATAATATCAGTATGTTACAAGAATGAAGGTACAAATGTCTGTCCACCTGCCTGTCTGATGGGGTGGGAGGAAGGAAGAAATGAATCCTCTAAATGAAGAAATCAAGGAAGTCTTTCCAGAATCAATCCTATATGAATAGGGCAGAGAGGGCACACATTTCTTACATCTGCCTTAACACACAAAAATGTGTCCTGATAAACTTGGAGGCTGGAAGATAAAGAGGGAGCCAGAAGGGTTATGACAGCATACAAGGAGCTATGCTTGCTTAGGCAAGATGACGTTCCTGACCACCTCCTGGAATGTGCTATTCAGGAGATCAAGAGAGAAATTTGTCAAGCAAAGGCATGCCTTTGAGGCCACACACAGGGCAAAAGCATGCTATTGGATTTTTAATATGACATTCATTTAGTAGGCTTAGGCAGATAATTTCTTTGCATTTTACCGTATTTTTGAATACACTAAGTATAAATTTCACCCCTCAAATAACACATATAATTGTGTATGTGTCTGGATGTGTATATATTTACTTGCACACATATGCTTTCATACACAGGCATTCTCATACTCCCAACCTGTATGTATCAGGTTCTACATCCATATCTCGTGGTTCTATTCATTTCACTGTAGTTTACTCCATTAAAGATCCATTTATAATCACCAATACCTCACTTTCCTTTGGATGAGATATATTTTATGTCAAATTTAATCACTATAGATAATGCTCGTGAAACAGTCATGGACAGCTCCCATATTTTTCCTGATATTTAAGAAACATTTTTCCCCAAATTCTGAATTTACACGTTGTTGATGGAAAAAAAATGGAAGAACCAGAAAGCAACTTCATACACATTTTTATATCAATTGAAAGTGATAACTTATAAAATAAAAAATGATAATGTTTGAAACAGAAAACTGCAGACATATCTTCCTTTAACTGTATGTGTTTTAGTTTCTTGCTTATCTGGAATGAAATTTAACCTCCTTTAGTTTTAGTTTCTTGCTTATCTGGAAAGAAATTTAACATTTATATTTATGCATGCTCCATAAAAATTTTAGTTCACCTAAAAAAAGAAAGTTTTGACATTTGAACTAGAGACCACCCCAGCAGATGGTAAGCTGTAGGTGATTGATAGAGTATAAGAGACTCTACAAGATAACTCTAAGAAACATGTTTTTCAAACTATATTCTTTTCTCCTATGACAGTGATGCAAACAAATTGCTTACAATATTCACCTTTAAACAAAACCTCCTGCACTGAAACACTGTGGGATGGATCATGCAATTCAAATACTCAGCAGATGCTATAATAAACACATTACCAGAAGTTTGAAATCCTTAATAATTAAGAGATTTATAGATTTTTCTGGAATACCACTAGTAGGTAGAAAATTGTTGTAATTTTACTCTGTCATTTCATATGAAATTGCAAGGTATTAGCACTTAAAATCTAACCTTTTTCTATAAAACCCCCTTGGTTCAACATTCTGACTTTTTAGGCTATTATCTTTCTATATATGCTGCTTCCTTTCTTGATATAAAATTGATCTAATCATCTTCCTTCTCTTCTTTAATGTCTCTTAAATTTAGGGTTGCTTTTTAAAAATTACCTATCCTTCATCTGCTTAAACAAGGTAAAATTAATGGTAAAATTATATATGTGTGTGCATGAGTATCTGTGTGCTTTCTCGTACAATGTGGGGTTACTCAATGGAACATACAATAAGTTTGTACAGGCATAAAACTGTCAACGTGATTGTATAACAAACATTCCAAAGTATTATGTGTGAGGTCTAACTTTACTGAATAATATTTGTTAAGTAGTTCTTATTTAAATCACCCTTGGTCCAAGTACTAGAAAGATTAGGATGGAAACAGTTATTTAAAGCCTAAGAAAGGAAAAGTGATTACTGACAGTGATACGAAATCCTTATTTTTCCTCACTTTCCTCAAAGGACTACATACACTGGACATTGTTTCTTCTTTCACAAAGACCACTTTCTTTGGTGCCTTGATGATGCTTATTATAACTCAAGTGCTATTGGAAGGGAGCCCAAATTACCATTACAGTGAATTAGCCCCTCTTAGAATTAACCACACACAAGGAGAGAGAATGAAACAAGACATAAGTAACTATTAAAACACCTGCTCTCATTGCTACAGGTATTACCAGAGGAATTTTGTAAAAGGCCCTTTTAAAGATTTGCCAGTCTAACTTTGGGGACTGTAGATCATCTCACAGTGTTCCTTCTGGCTTCATCCCCATCCCCAACAAGCAATGACCACTCACAACCTTGTATTTTTCACTAATTGAAAAAAGGCCAGTCTGATTTATTATAAAGTCTACAATCTTGGAATCTTAGAAATATTAGACATCATGAAGCTCCCATTGAGATTTAGCAGATGGGAGCGCCTGGGTGGCTCAGTTGACTTCGGCTCAGGTCATGATCTTGCAGCCCGGGAGTTTGAGCCCTGCATTGGCCTTTGTGCTGACAGCTCAGAGTCTAGAGCTTGCTTCTCAGTCTCCCTCTCTCTCTGCCCCTCCTCCACTCATGCTCTGTCTCTCTCTCTCAAAAATGTATAAATATTTTTAAAAAAGATTTAGCAGATGTCACATTTTGACATACCTGTTTTGAATTTCCTTTTTAGTAAAATATAAAATGTTACAAAGACAACCTAAGCACCCCCTCTATATACACAGAAGAATCAATCATTATCCTGAAATTGATATATACTACATAGGTATGTAAACAAAATAATAAATTATACCATATATTTTCAAGATTTACAAAAATGTTACCTTATTACATAGTTCCCTCAACTCTCATTTTTAAAATCTACATGATGTTTTTGAGACTGAGATGTATTAGCAGTTTTATTATGAATTATGGTACTGATTCAGCTTTAATAAATTTTAGCTGCTAATATAACAGTTTTGTACCCCAAGGCCAAACTTACTCTGAAGAGAGGAGTACAGACTATTGAGACCCATTACTCTGAGCTCTAAGAAGGAAAATACTGTTTCTCAGCATCTCACAAAGCCCCTCAGATTTCTTCTCTGAGGAATGGAAGGAAATCTGTGTGATGAATCTTCTCCCACTTATAGAATGTATCTCAAGAATCTGTACAAGTAATTTTTATCTTTAGCAAATAGTTATTTCCCAGAGAGAGCAATTAGGGGATTGAGAAAGAAAGGGAAAAAAGAAAACAGGTTACCAGAACTAAAAATTAATTCTATAGCTTTTCTCAAATGTAAATTACTACATTAAGATTTTAAAATAACCATGCCCACAGTTACAAAGACAGCCCTCCCAACTTTTTATCCATTGAATAGATTGTATAGTCTAGATTTTAAGGTATAAAATGATTAAAAAGTACCAGCTCTCTGTGGCTTTAAAAAAACTTTGCTCAACATAATAAGTAGTATAAAAATGATATATTTATTTTGTATGTTCTCAATTATAGCAAATGTATTCAAACATTTGTATGCATTGGAAAAAGAAAAGAAACACTGAATTGTGAACACTGCCTGTCTCTGGCTGATGGGAATACAGGTGAATTTTATTTTCTTTTTTAAATGGTAGATATTTTCCACTTTATTTAAAAAAAGTGAGAATATAATTTTATAATCAGAAAAAAATAAAGAGAGAAAGACAAAAATGTGCTTAGACTGCATTCACTCTATGGGAAACTTCTAAACACTTGGCAATTTAGTAATGGCTTGGTCAGAGCAAACCTGGGAAAAATGGTCTGTGATCACAGACATGCATCCCTTGGTTCCACTGGTTTATCTCCTCTAGCACTGCCTCTTACCCATGGCTTTACGGGAACTAAGGAAAACAAATACATGAAAACAAAAGAGCAGAAACAGTCACAGTCAGTGTCTTCTGAAGAGGAAAGTTTTGTGGAAAGGCTATAACAATAGCCATTATTTACTGAGCACTACCTATGTATCAGCCAATGAGCTAAGTTCTTTTTTTTTTTTTATTTTGTAAAATGTTTACGTATTTATTTTTGAAAGAGAAAGCAAGTGGGAGAGGGGAAGAGAGAGAGAGAGAAAATCCCATGCAGGCTTCAGGCCCATGTGGAGAGTGCAGAGTCCCATGTGGAGTTAGAACTCACAAATCAGAGAGACCATGACCTGAGCTGAAATCAAGGGTTGATGCTTAATGAACTGAGCCACCCAGGCACCCCAAGTTAAGGTCTTTAAATGCTTTCTTTAAATTCCTCATAGCAGCTCCTTGGAAGAGATATTAGTACCATCTCATGCCTATAAGAGGGTAGAAATACTGAGAAATTAAATAATGTAATCAGGGGCACAGAGCCCAAATGCCGGAGCTGGTATTACGACTTCAGTCTGTCTGATGCCCAGGTCCATTCTCTTCCCACTAAAATCTGCCTCAGCCCCTTGGTTAGTTCAAGGATCACAAATGGGCCATTTCATGTCCAAATGTGTCTGGCTACAGTATTTTGTTTGGCTAACACATCATTTTGAGTACAGTTTCAAGCTTTCACGCAGGACAGGTTATCTCCAATTAGCTACTGCTCCTACCTCTCTGGGACTTAAAATTACTGGTCCTTTTAGCTCTTACTGTAAGCTGCTTTGATCCTAAAGGCACTGCCACCAGTTTGCAGTGACAAGGTGCAAGTGACAAGGAGATGGGGAGAAGACACCTAACATTTGCCTATCACCTTTCAATGGTTAAAAACAAACAAAATACTCTTCATTCACTTGTTCTCCCCTCTTAAATACAATGAAAAATCTCCTTCACCACTATCATGGTCAGGAATATTGAAGGAATGATTGGGTAAATATGTAGTGGGCCCTTTGAGGCCTTCCCAAACCAAGCATAAAGGAATTATATTATATGACAAGGTGACTTATTCTTTCCTCAGCTCGTGATGATATGCTATTTATGGCCTCATTAATTATTCTTGCTGAAAAGTATTTTCTTTCATTTACTCAACGAAAACAGAGATACCATCTTCATATAGCATATGGGTATCATGTTTGTTCTCTTGTTCATTATACCATCATCCTTTGAAACAAACACAAATGTCAAGTGAATACTTATTCTAATGTTTATATACACACACTGGAAACATTCTCATAGCATGTATTGTAATATCATGACTTAAAAAAAGCTTACCAACAAAATGTTATCAATAATCTTCAAACAAACCTTTTCTTCTTTTCAAAATAAATGTTTTCTAGGTTTCTAAATTAAAACATACTGAACTCTAAGCTAAAATAATTTTTGCTCAATTTTTAGTTGTCAAAAGGTGTACTTACAGCTAAATATACTTAAAAATTTTGCAGATACATATATTTATTGAATTAGAATATTGAATATTGAATATTGAATTAGAAGACATGTATACATGTATACATATGCATATGCATATACATATGGGATGAAATAGATTGTAACTGTTTCCCCTTGAATAGGTCATCTTTTATCAAGTAGGTGTAAGATTCCAGAATAGTAGATCAGATAAGACATAATGGTAAACACACAGATGTGGTAATGTAATTCTGTATATTTATGTAACATATACATTTATATATTTTCTTATATGGAATAAACATAGTTCAGTAAACATCTACTGAGTCACTTATGTATGTTTTCTATATTAACAGACCTTGTGCCATGGAGATACAAAGACGCAAAAGGTATAGTTCTTGCCTAGTCCCTGTCTAGGAAGAAAGATAAGTATATTAATAGTGTCATTATAAAATTTTTTAATGTTTTATTTATTTTTGAGAGAGAGAGAGAGACAGCGTGAGCAGGGTAGGTCCAGAGGGAGAGGGAAACACAGAATCCAAAACAGGCTCCAGGCTCTGAGCTAGCTGTCAGCACAGAGCCCAATGCGGGGCTTGAACTCACAAACCATGAGATCATGACCTGAGTTGAAGTCAGACCTTTAACTGACTGAGCCACCCAGGTGCCCCAACAGTGTCATTATAATGTGGAAACTATTAGAAGTGAAATAGCCTACACAAGACTGTGAAGCATAAAACCCCAGTTTGTGAAATCCATGACAATTTTATTCCATATATTCACAGGGAAGAAACAGTTTGGTAGGTCCTCTCAGTTAACAATGACTGAGCGCAAACATAATCTGGAGAAAGTCAATACTTAACAGTTTCTTACCTGTCCTGATATACATTCCCATACATGGCTGGCTGCTCTCGGCATTCAGTTTTATCATAACTTTTTTTTATATTAAAATTGTATCAATGTTATATTTTCAGGAAACCATGAAGCCTAAATTTTATATATCCTGGGATGTCACTTAAGGCTTTTATAGTCTTGACTTCTTTAAAGCTAAAAGGAACAGGTAAATAGAGCTCACTGCAGAATCAGGATTCTCACCTTTCTTACCTGAACCCAGAGTCTATGATTGTGCCACAACCCATGCCCATATCAGCCCAGTTGTAAGAACTCTACGGTCTACTTGATTTCTGTTAAGTGGGGTAAAGGTCTTGCTGAACCCACAGACAGACAGAATCTTGCAGGATGCTGGGCTATCTTCAGTGTAGCATTGTGAACAGCTCCCAGAATGTGTCACTGGGAGACTTGAGTGATTTGCTTTTTTCATTTATTGGCCATGTAAACTTTACAGTCTTTTATTTGTCTGAGATAAATATTTCTCACTGGTAAAATCACCCTGCTAATTCAACCTGTCTTAAGTATCTCATAAGTTCACGCTCAGTCAAATAGAGTGTGAAAACATTTGGCTATCTATAAGATGCTGTACAAATGACAGATACTTATATTTTGGTCTGGAGCTAGGTTTGGAGAAGCAGTTTGAAAATCTATTAAAAGAAGTGTGAATTCTCTGTTGCAACTTTATATAAAGAGAGAATTAACAATTCATATTAGCCATCATATTATTTCTTTTATAATATTCAGATTCATAGCCACATGAGAAGTAGCATATGGAAAGAAACAGTGAATAAGAAAAAAGAGGAAGCTCTGGACTCTTACAGCTTTAGGCTGACAACTGACTAGCTGTTTGATTTTGAGCAAGTTGCTTTCCTTCTCTGTGCTTCAGCCTTCTGCATCTAGAAAAGGGGAATAATAATATACTGACATCACAGAATTGTTTAAGAACTCAAGAAAAACCATGATGGATTTTTTCTTAAAGTCCTGGCTTCCTAACACTAACACAGTCACTATGAAGAAATCACTTAACTATCGTAAGCCTCGGTTTCCACATCTGTAAAGTAAATGCAATGATACTACATCAAAGCAATTTTGTAGAGTTAAAATGAAAATACTGTGCAAGTCATAACCATATAAACATAAAGGATTTATTATAGCATATTGTCGATTCTTGATACTACTGTCTGCCTAATGCTAAAGAGGTTTGCAAACCTTCATTCTTAAAGAACTGCAAAGTATCTTTTCTGTTATAGCATCAGCAATCTATGTACTATATGGTGGCCAAAATGTCTGGGAACAAATAATAATATTTTAGTGTATTTTAATGTAATGCTAGAAAGCACTTTATTATATATATTCATTAATTCTTCCAGACTTTATAGCCACAGGGTATACAGAAACCTCTTACACAACATGTGCTAGTTGTTTCAGACCTTTAGAGGGAACTTTCTCCTTGAGCAATTTTAACCCAGAAATATCTACAATTATGATTTTGATGATGATTAGACTCTGAATTACTAGGCCAGCAATGAATAAAGAGAATGAAATGAATAAAGTTCCCAGATGTCCTTCCTAAAAATACTGTGCATGGTAAGAAGAGGAGAGGGTACGACTGGGGGAAGATTGTAAAAGGGGGAAAAAAAGAGCTTATTTCTTTAACATCTTAAACATTATAGTTAATATGACTAGCTGAACATATGACTTAAAAGCAGGTAAATCTAAGTATAAAATTATTCATCACTCTACTTAAGATAACAGGGATCTGGAAAGTAATGATACTGTTTTGTTTTCTGATAAATTGACTGATAAGCTAAAGATCAAGCATTTCAAGTCACTGATGATAACTATCAATAAAAATTCAAGACAAAGTAAATATGACATTAAACAACAAAAAGAAAATTTACTTGTATGGTCCACACTGGACATTTGGCAAACTTGACAATGAATGGCCATAAATGGTTCTTTCCTCCATGAGAAGCAGTACCTCATTAAGACAGATTAATGTTTAGAATTTCAAAAATCTCAGGGGCTCAGTGCTTCTTCATTTAATCACACAACTAAAAACAAATCCTTATTGATGCGTGCTATATGAAAGATTCCAGACAAGTAGGCCCTTTGGGATTTCTGAGCTTCCTGCGTCTCTTAACCATTAATGCATCCGAAAACCACTGTGCTACTGGGCATGAAGCAATGAGCCTTGTCTTTGCCTGGGGTGTGTCTAATGATAGAACACGGGAAAGTCATGACACTATGCACTTTGGAATTTTATCTTCAAATGGGATTGTAGAAAGGAAGAGATTCTCCAACAAAGAGGTATTAAAATATTCCATCTTCCAAGACATTCAGAGAGACACAGTCACAAGAACAGAATAAGGTAGGTTCTCCTAAGGGGAAACACAGAGTCAGGGTAAAGTAAGGACATTCTTGATTTTGTTTTTGTTTTTAATTTTATTTGAAAGAGAGAAAGAAAGAGACAGAGCCTGAGCAGGGGATGGGCAGAGAGAGAGAGAGGGAGACACAGAATCCAAAGCAGGTTCCAGGCTCCAGGCTCTGAGCTGTCAGCATAGAGTCCGATGCAGGGCTTGAACTCACAAACCTTGAGATCATGACCTGAGCCAAAGTTGGAAACTTAACCAACTGATCCACCCAGTTGCCTCTGTTTTGTTTTGTTATTTTACTGTGAACACTGATAAGAGGAATAGTTTCAATCAGGACAGGAAACATCTACAACACACACACACAGGAGCTTGCATGTGCTCACAAAAAGGAAACAAAAGTTTTATGAAACAATATTTACTCTAGATACAGTAAAAAGTAGAGCCCAGGTTTCTGACCTTATAGGACTTAGATACTTTATTTCATGTGTACGGGAAGATTTGACTCCACCAATTTTTTAGTTTCACAACCTACTAATGACAGCAATGTTCAGTTTAAAAACACTGGATTATTGGGGGTGAGTGGATGGCTCAGCTGGTTAGGTGTCTGACCCTTGGTTTTAGCATAAGTCATGATTTCATGGTTTGTTAATTCGAGCCCTGCCTCAAGACCTGCGTTGAGCCCTGTGCTGAGCCCAGCACTGAGCTCTGTGCTAACATGGAGCCTGCAGGGATCCTCTCTTTCTGTCTCTCTCCCTCTCCCTGTCAAAAATAAATAAACATTTTAAACACACTGGATTACAAGATGATATTCATAACTACTATTTATTATATTCTCACTGTGTGTGAAGCAATGCGCTGAAAAGTTTGCTCACATCATTGCACTTAGTCCTCAAACAGCCATTAGAGATGAATGTTGTTACAACTATTTCACAGACAAGGCATCCAAGATGAGAACTTGGTTCTGGTTGTTCAGCCAGGAGAATAAAAGAGCTGGGACTAGCAGTCAATCCTTTCCAAATCATACTCAGAATTATATTTTTTATACCATCAAAAAGCCAAAAGTTAGTGGTATAACAGACAGAATTCTTACTAGATTAGCACAAAAAAAGCTATTTCTGTACAATAGAAAACTAGTAGAAGTTAACACATGTTTTGTTTTGAAGATCATTGTGCCTATGTGCTATAAACTCAATGTAGCCCTTCTTGGGACATGGGTTCATTTTTTCCCAACAAAGCTTGTTGTCATTATTATAAGTGAGCAATTGCAGACCTTACTGTGTATTGTTATATTTAGACACTACAGTATGATGAATTCTAGATGACTACTGAATTTAAAGGCAATGTTAGTTTAGTAATCAGCTTCTAAGATGGTCCAATAATCCCCTACTTCTGGTATTCATATTATTGCATAGTCCTCTTCCTGAATTCTACTGGTTTGTTTATGTGACCAACAGAATATGGCAGAAGAGATGATATGTCACTTCAAATAAAAGACACTACAGTTTCCATCTTACTCTCTGTCTCTGTCTCTCTCATAACTCTGGGAAAAATCGTATCGTAAGCAGCCTCATTGAAAGGGACACATGGCTCATGGCTCATGGTGAGGACATGAAGCCTTTGGCCAACAGCCAAGTGAATGACCTTGGCATGGATTCTCTAGGTACAGTCAGTTCTTTGGAGACTATAGCCCAGCCAATACCTTGACTGTACCCTCACCAGAACCACCAGCTAAGATATCTCCAGACTCCTGATACTCATTTATCATGAGAAGATAAATGTTTGCTATTTTAAGCTACTAAATTTTGGCATAATTTGTTAAGCAATAATAGATGATTAATATAAACAGAGCTTAAGCTTTGTAGGATACTATTTCAACAGAGATTTTGTCTGCCTGTGTTATATAATACCTTAAATGGCAAAAAAGCAGTCCAAAGGTAAAAGAAAACTCAGTTTGCAAAAATTAAGAGAATAAACTAAATCATGAGTAGTGTAGGAAATAGCTTATTACTAGATTTTCAAGGCAAACTATACAGTCTAAAATAAAAGCCAGCAATGCAATTTATGAATCAATGAGACTCCTAATCCCAAGTTAATATAACAATGTCAGTCAATTTATTAATTAATCAGCATCTTCTTTACCCTGTTCTTTCCAATTGTTGATTGTTTTAAAAATCACTGACACATACCACCTAAAGTTGAAACAGAAAAAAGAACTGAAATTCACATATGTTGAGTTTTGCTACTACTTGTAGCTTATGGTGGGTGTAGTCTTTGAAATCTGAAAAGTAGACCAAGTGGGCACCATCATCCTCCTTGCCTCCCCCTTCCTCTGGTGTCTAGGATTCTTCAGCTTCCTAAGCCCTTTTACCATGGTATTCACCCAGGTCTGCTTTTCCTCACAATGAATTCTCAGTGCATTAATTTACACAAAATCATAAATGGATGATTTACAACTTACTGCTCCTCTTGTTATTTTAATTTTCCAAATGATATTTGTTTACTCAATTAAATCCTGAGCTCTTGGATTGTAGGATCATTACAAGCTGAAATAAAGATTTCATAATCAAAACTATATGTATCTTACCTATGTCATATGGATCAAAATTGAAATTCCTAGGAAAAAATATAACTAACAAGTTAGATGGCAGAACTGTCATTCAATTATTTATAAATTTAAATGCAGTTTCTTAATTTCAGTACTACTGACACTGAGGGCAGGATAACATTTTGTTGTGTAAGTTTGTGGGAGAGCATCCTGTAAATTGTAGGGTGTCTAGAAGCGCTGTTGGTCTCCACCCACAAGATGCTAGTAGCACTTTGGCCATGACACACAATAATGTCTCCTGACATTACCCAATGCCCACCAGGAGTCAAGATCATGTGCAATTGAAAGCCACTAATATAAATAATTGCTACATTTCTGCACAAGTATGCATGTGAGTTTACTTATAGGATATAAGAAAATATTTCATGAAGTGTTGTGAGCTTATTTAGGAGGTGACCACTCTCCTGGTAGTTTTAAAATTGCAATTGTACCATAAAACCAATGTGTTTGTCTAATTCTTATCCTACTTTCTTGAGTAAAAGACAGAGATTGAAACCACTAGTTTTATTTTAACCTTTTTAATTCTATTATTTAATTCATCAGATAAGAAACTTGGACATATTTACAAAACAGAAACATTCACACAGTGCAAGAGCTGGAAAGCATCAAATGGCTGTCGTCTCCTGAAATTTCCTCTCTTTGAAGACCATGACTCAGGGAAAAGAAGGCCTCACAGAGACTCAGTCATTCTGGAAGGATTAGAATCCAAGTCTCTGACCCTCATCTCCTCTTGACTGATGTGGAAACAACAAAAAATACTTTCTCAAAAACTCACCAAAACTAAATATATTTTCTCTGTGTTTCTGTGTTATATACACTTATTTTGGGGCACCAACCAGAAGACATGAGCTTGACTGTGAACTCTGCCAGCTATTTGCATGACCGAGGCATAAGACTCAATTCTTCTGCCTCAGTTTCCTCATCTTTAATATGAGGATAATACCAAGACATTGTAAAGGCTTTGTAAACTATCACATGTGATTAAAATAAAATGTAAACTAGCTTAGTGTTATCCTAAAATGTTCAAGATATTTATACAAATGGTAACATGAATATACACCAAAGTTTATCTCAGATAGAAAAAGTGATCATCTCAATGCTGTCAAAACTAAATTTACAAAATGCTTATGTTGTTGCTGTGATAAGGTACTAAAAAGACCTCTTTGACAAAGGATAAATCCTTTTCCTTTTCCCAACTGTTCTTTTCAATATCTCAATTCCCTACTTTCTTAAGTGGGAATTAACTTCAACACTATTTTTAGTCAAGTACAAAATAGATTTTTTTCACGAACAGAGGAATGCATTTGGGGATACCTGAAGAAAGTATGTAAATTTTGAAGGAACACTGTCTTATTGCCAATGTGTTTGTATGTCACACATATCTAAAATTCAGAGATTGATTTTGAAATATGCTAGAACATGAAGAATAGACAATTAACCACTCTGGGAATTTCACAGCAGATGCAGTGATGTGTCTGAGTATAATCATGTTTCTGTGTTGGAAGATGAAATGAGATGTAGATTTAAGGGGTGAAATGATGCCATTCATGAAAGATAGATAATTCATAGAACCATTTCCTCTCCAAAAAGATAATATTTAAGAAGATGTGGTTTATCTATACCATGGAATACTACATGGCAATGAGAAACAATGAAATCTGGCCATGTGTAGCAACACAGATGGACCTTGAGGGTGTTATGCTTAGCGAAATAAGTCAGGCAGAGAAGGACAAATATCATATGTTTGCATGTATAGGAGGATTAGAAGGAACTTAACTGAGGACCATGGGGGAGAAGAACAGGGGAAATGGTGGGGGAAAGGGAGAGAGGCAAACCATGAGACTCTTGAATACTGAGAAACAAACTGAGGACTGATGGATGTGGGGGGAGGGGGGAGATGGGCATGGAGGAGGGCACTTGTGGGGATGAGGACTGGGTGTTATATGGAAACCAAATTGACAATAAACTATTTGTAAAAAAAAAAAAAAAAAAAGGATACTATTTACCACTTGAGTCTTTAAAAAAAAGTTTTATATGTTCTACCCTGATTGAAGTTTTCCTTTCAGCAGGCTCTCTTAAATATATTCTTTAGTGCATCATTCATGTCTGATGGACTGAAAGACTCACTGGATTTCTCTAAATGTCTCCACTTTCTCTTAGGAAACAGACTTTCTGGAAAAAATCTGGTTTACTGTATCTTATAATATAGTGGAAGGACCTAATTAAGAATAAAGAATTAAATAGATTAACATAATGATGATTTTTCTATGGCCTCTCATTATTCTCTTAAAAGAGATGACCTAGTTAAAGAGAAATGACTTGGAAAGACACTACCAGTGCTTAGCACCCAACTCCTGAAATGCCTTTTTCTCTAGTGAAAGTCAGCTGTTTGGTTTTCTTCCCAAAGAATTTCTGAACTTAGCCCTACTTCAGTTGGCTGCTTTAAGAACGCTGACCTTAATTCTCATTTAAAAAAGTGAGGGTTAGGATTAGTGTTTCTTTTTTATATATGCTGCCTTACAAGCCCTTTCCATTTACTCATTTAAGAAGTTTGCCAGCCTTTTTTTATTGGAAGGATTAAGACCAGGCTATTTCCATCCTAAAAGGGTGATCAAATATAGCTGCAGAAAGCAAACAGGAGACCAGGAGAGCCAACTGCAATAGACTGTAATATAATGTTACAGACTAGATTATCAGGTATACTTATCAGGATATTATTATAAGATTATAAAGTATAATATTTACATTTAATTATAATTTACACAATGGCACTTCTCATGAGGAAATACACTTTAAAAAAAGACAAACAACTTAAACCAACATGCTCACATGCTCTGTATATTCTGGCCTGAGGTCACCACAGTAGTTGTACAGGTTCTGACCTGCCCAAGGGCACTAAGCCATCAGTGTGAGTGGGGGCCAAAATCAATCCACGTTTAGCTGTCTAAACTCTGGTACTTGATGCAGGACTGGAGCGTTTTCTAATGTTCTTGAACACATTATATGGGTTAGTGGGTCACTTCTGGACTATTTAAGGTCCCAAATGGCCTTTCATCTAGTGGTGTAGATGCATTTTTTTCCTTTTTAACAACACTATCAGAGAAAAGGAAGCTCATGTCTCTAGGCCAAGTAACTGACTTGCATTTCCCAACCTGACACTCAGTCCCCAAAAGGGACTAGGGAAACCTATTCTTACTGTTAGAAATCCTATTCTTCACTGTTAGAAATTCTGGTAAAAACTGAGGTGGTATCAGATGGTATGTAGCTAAGGGAGTAAAAAATGCTTAAATCTTTCTTTTGCCTAGTCCAATCCCTGTCCCCTTTTAGGTACCCTAGGAAAATATAACTCAAGGGACAGTGGCAAAAAAAAAAAAAAAAAAAAAAGGATCCAAGTATATCACTAAAGAAAGCCAACAAACCATGGAAAACGAGAGAAGTAAAGATCAGAGAAAATTTATAGAAAAGTCACAGGGTGACAAAATGGATATAAACACAAGCTGTATTTATATGCTGCCTCCAAGAGACTTATTTCAGACTTAAAGACACCTGCAGATTGAGAGTGAGGGGATGGAGAAACACTTATCATGCAGATGGATGCCAAAATAGACTTTGAAACAAAAAGACTTTAACAAGAAACAAAGAAGGACACTATAATGATAAAGGGGATAATAAAGAAAATATACAATTATAAATATATATACACCCAACATGAGAGCACCTAAATACACAAGACAGTTAATCACAAACATGAAGGAAATAATTTATAGTAATACAAGAATAGGGGACTTGAACACTCCACTTACATTGGTGGGTAGATCATCCAAATAGAAAATTAAAAAGGAAACAGTGGCTCTGAATGACACACTGGACCTGATGGATTTAACAGACATATTCAGAACATTCCATCCTAAAACAGCAGAATACACATTCATTTCAAATGCATATGGAACATTCTCTAGAATAGACCCCATATTAGGCCTCAAAACTAGGTTCAATAAATTCAAGAACACTGAAGTCATATCATACATCTTTTCTGGACACAATGCTATGAAACTAGAAGCAAACTATAAGAAAAAATCTGGAAAAGTTCACAAATACATAGAGGTTAAATAACAAGCTACTGAACAGGGAATGGATCAACCAAGAAATCAAAGAATAAATGAAAATTTACATGAAAACAAATGAAAATAAGAACACAACTATCTAAAATCTTTGGGATGCAGCAAAAACTGTTCTAAGAGGGAAGTTTATAGCATTACAAGCCTACAGCAAGAAGCAAAAAAAATTATCTCAAGTAAACCACCTAACCTTTTACCTAAATGAGTCACATAAAGAACAAATAAAGTCATACCCAACAAAAGGAAAAAAATAATGATTAGAGCAGAAATAAATGATATAGAAACAAAACAAAACAAAACAAAAACAAGAAAAAAGAACAGATAAATGAAATCAGGAGCTGGTTCTTTGAAAAGATTAACAAAATTGATAAACCTCTGGTAAGACTTATTGAAAGAGAGAGGAGAGAGAGAGAGAGAGAACCCACCCACATAAAAATCCTAATCAAAGAGAATAATAACTGCCACCACAGAAATATAAACAATTATAACATATATTATGAAAACCTATATGTCAAAAACTTGGAAAACTTACAAAAAATGGATAAATCCCTAGAAACATAAACTTGCCAAAACTAAAGCAGGAAGAAATAGAAAATTTGAACAAACCAATTGCCAGCAACGAAAATAAATCAGTAAATAAAATCTCTCAAAAAACAATAGTCCAGGGCCAGAGAGCCCCACAGGCAAATTCTACCAAGCATTTAAAGAAGAGCTAATGCTCATTCTAAAAACCCAAAATGGATTCAAGTTTTAAATGTGAGACCTGAAGCCATAAAAATTTTTAAAGAGAGCACATGCAGTAATCTCTCTGACATGGGCCATAGCAACATTTTTCTAGGTATGTCTCCTGAAACAAGAAAAACTAAAGCAAAAATAAGCTATTGGGACTACATCAAAATAAAAAGTTTCTGCACAGTGAAGGAAACAATCAGGAAGTTTAAAAGGCACCCTATTCTGCACAGTGAAGGAAACAATCAGGAAGATTAAGAGGCAACCTATTCAATGGGAGGAGATATTTACAAATGACCTATCTGATAAAAGGTTAGTATCCAAAATATATAAAGAACTGATACAACTCAATATGCAAAAAACAAACAATACAATTAAAAGATGGGCAGAAGAACTTAGTAGACATTTTTCCAAAGAAGACATATAAATAGCCAACAGATACTTGAAAAGATGCTCAACATCACTGAATATCAGGAAACTGCAAATCAAAACCATAATGAGATATCACCTCAGAACTGTCAGAATGGCTAAAATAAAAAACATAAGAAGCAACAAGGGTTGGCAAGGATGTGGAGAAAAAGGAACCCTTGTGCACTGTTGATGGGAATGCAAATTAGTACAGCCACTGTGGAAAACAGTATGGAGGTTCTTCAAAAATTTAAAGTAGAACTACCCTATGATCCAGGAATCACACACCTGAGTACTTACCCAAAACATACAAAAACACTACTTCAAAGGCATACATGCACCCCTATGTTTATTGCAGCATTATTTATAGTAGACAAACTATGGAAGCAGCCCGAGTGTCCATCAGCAGATGAATGGATAAAGAATATATATATATATATATCTTAGTGTTAAATATAACATTATATATATATATGTATAAAATGGAATATTATTCAGCCATCAAAAATAATGAAATTTTGCCGTTTACAACATGGATAGAGTTAAAGAGTGTAATGTGAAGTGAACTAAGTCAGAGAAAGACAAATACCATACGACCTCACTTATATGTGGGGTTAAAGAAACAAAACAAATGAGCAAAGGAAAATGAGAGAGAGAGAGAGAGAGAGAATCTTAAGCAGGATCCCACAACCCTGGGATCAGGACATGAGATGAAATCAAGAGTCAGATGTGCTCAAANAGAGAGAGAGAGAGAGAGAGAGAGAGAGAGAGAGAGACCAAGAAACAGACTGTTAACTATAGAGAACAAACTGATGATTACCAAGGTGGGTGGTAAGTGGGGGAATGGGGAAAATAGGGGATGGGGATTAAAGAGTATATTTACTATGATGAAAAAAGTTAAATTAAATGACTATTAAAATATCGTACAACATGCCAACCATTGTAAGTTAAAGTGCTATACAATTAGGGTTGCCTATATGTCATGCTATTAATTGCTTTACTATATAATACTAGCTCTAAAATATAGACAATACAAGTACAAAAAAAAAGGATGAATAGAAAGAAACAAAGGGAAGGACAGATGAACTATGGAGGATATCCAGTGTTAGTCTAAAGGGAATCTGAATTTCATCCCCTGAAAAAGGGAAAATCTGAGGATACAGGCCTTCACATCTGACTTTGGGTCCTCAGTAAGTATCAAAATAAAAAAAAAAGAACTGTTAAAAAGCTGAGACGTTTATTTCTAAGCTATCAATATGTGATTTGTGGGTCAGTGCATCATGGAAAAAAAGTATTTCTAAGATTTTTGAGCTTGGAGTTTAGGCATTTCCAATTTTGAAGCATATATTCTCTACCGTTCCAAAAGATGGAGTGCAATTTCTACCTCCCTCCTTCCCTCTCTCCATCCCTTCTTCCCTCACTCCCTTTCCTTCTTTCTTTTCCCCTTCCCTCCCTCCCTCCCTCCCTCCCTCCCTTCCTTCCTTCCTCTTTTTCTTCCTAATGCTTGATCTACAGCACTCCATTTCAAAACACAGGTCACCACTGACCACACAAATACTTATAAGCTGCACTCATTTTTGGTAGGTAATGAAGTGTAGGGATGAAGCTTAAATGATGCAATATACCCAATGTTCCAGCCTTACATAAATAAATAAAGCACCATTTGTTTCATTTCATGTCAATACACACTTTTGCAGGGAATGTTCTATTTCTTTTGGCACACATAAAAAATTCTAAGTATACATCAACATCTTTCTAATGTCGAAATATAGCTTTTGTTTGTCGTTTATTCCAAAATAACTATATAATAAACATACTGGAATTTTTTTGGTAACTTGTTCAAAAATGAACAGGCTGAATTTCCTCACCAGATGCCTCATGACATTGGCATAAGCATAGCAGGAAATGTACAAACTCCCAGTCGTAATCCCATCTGGATGAATCTGCTATGTGTGCTAGCCAGCCCAGACCTCACCTGCAGGGACTGAAATTTAATCCATCTAGGGACTTCCTAAAGATAGCAACTCATTGGAGGAGAAGTTTAATGACTACTATTCAGGACGCTACCTTAAAGTATTTTGGTCTTTGGAGAAATGGGGAAAAAGTAAAAAGATGTGAGGGAAGAAAGTAATATTTTTGAGCACAGATCATAAAAGCAGGGGCAAAGCTAGGCTTCATCAATTTAATCCATTTACTCTTCAGAGCATGTCCCATGATGTGTTATTCCATAGTAGGAAATGTGATTCCATAGTAGGAAACTGAAGCTCACAAGAGCGAAAGCCAACATTACAGAACACTTACTTGGTGGAGGTAAGATCTGAACTGAAAAATCCTGACTCAAAGTCCAAAGCTTTCATTTACACAGTCTTGACAAGAATATAAAAACAGATAAATGGATTTCACAGAAAAAAAGACCCAAGGATTAATATTTGTAAACCCAAACTAATATTTTTGTTAATATTTTTGTTAAGTTGATGTAATCCTTAGAGGGTGTATCCATCCAAAATAAGCTTTGATGTGGTTGTTTTTAAAAATCACATCTGTTGCTAAAATTGACTCTGTTACATTGGTATACACTGCTGCTTAAGATGTCCCTACTGACCCAGAAGCCTGGCCAAATGGGTAACTGAGAAATTATCCACTGGACTTCTCTAACTATAACTAGTCAATCTCGATAATTTGCACTATAAATATGACTTTTCTGTATGAAGTTTGAAGCTGAATCAAGACAGAATCACTACTCAGCTGTTATAGGGCTTAAACACCACTGAATTATTTTAGTTTAAAAAATAATGGAAGTTCAACTTACTTTTGTTTTTGTTGTTATTAGCATTATTGAAATTTTAGAAACTATATGTTTTAACCTTCAACTTTCTCTAAAAATGATTGTTTATATATTTTGAAAAGAAAGTATGTGGTAAGGTAAGTGCAACTGAAAATTTTACCAAACTCAAATCTCCAGTGAATATCATATGTATAGTATAAAGGCAAAATGCAGATGCCTCTGATGTTAATTATCCTAAGAGAAAAAAGTGTGTGTGTGCATGTGTATATGTGTACATAGGTATGTATATATACTATTATACACATGTATGTGTATATATAGACTGTATACATATATATGTAAATTAACTCATTCAAGACTATCTGTAATTATGGAGGTTATTAATATTTTCCTTAAACTTTCTAGTTTTACAGGCCCTTGTAACTTTTTTAATTTTAATTATAAAAGCAAGATTACAAATATGGAGGCCAAAGGGTATTTAGGGATGAGGGATGTGAGCGATCCACCCTGAGAACAGAAGTATGTTATCACTGACATTGTTTAAAATTGCTATTTTCTGATAATAAGATGCAAGTCAACTTTTAGTTGGTTTTCTTATTAATTTTAAATTACCTACTAAAACGCACCTGGAGCAGACTGCCTCAATTGGCTTCACTATAGTATGCCACTGACTGGGGGCCTTCTAGGTGAAAATCACTTTTTGAAATATCTTCTTTCCTCATTTTTAAAGAGCAACTTTAAAACAAAAGTGTTTACTGCATAAGCCGGTCATGAAAATTAAATAAATTACAATTTGGAAAGTGCTTAGAGTAGTGGCCTGCAGAATGAACATTATATAGATGAAAAGTTTGAGTTATAAATTTGCCAATTTTATAGATTAGGAAACAGTTCCAGAGAGGGTTAAAAAAACTTATTCAATGTCAGTGAGATGAAATCAGGGTTTAAATCAAAGTTTACCAGTACTAGACCCATACCTACTCTACCGTAGTCTGCCACACACAACAGGTGTTTTATGTTACTCATGCTTCTACCACCATATCAGTCAACTTTTACTGAGTATTTCAGATATTTCCATATTTTGCATATTCACTTCCCAAATTGTTAATTTGAATACATATTTTTAACGTAAAATGTTACCTTATTGCAGGAACAGGTGCACTGAGGTATGATAAGGTAAAAGCTGATATTTATTAAGGAAAAGTAATTTATTCAAACTATTATGCTACTAAAAGCATGCAAATTACATTGTCATTGTTATTTTAAGAAAAAGAACATTTTGTATTGAAAAGTGTGCCTTTCCAAGAAACCACTAACCAGATGTTGGGGTCTTGAGATATCCCAAAGGGATAGTGGTAAAAAAAAATGATGGAAGAACTCATTCCACACAAAAATCTAAGAAAGTAGACACACATTTTATAACTATGAATGCCATTTGCAAAAAAAAATAGCAAATGTGCTTTATCCATAATATATCAGAATTTTAAAATATCCTAGTTTTGAAAGTATGGTTTAAAAGAGAAGGAAAACACAAAGAGCTAAGAAAAACTTAGTAGGAAAATGTTAATGCAATAATTAAGTGGAATATAGAGAGGGAATGCCAAATATCTAAAGTCTATTAGACACATGTGCTAAGGACTTAAAGTCTGTATGAAGTAATGAGCTGTTCAGTCTTTCATTTTATTTGCAAAAGCAGCATTTAAAGACTACGTGATGTATTCATCAGCCAGTTATTTGTCATCAAATGTATATTGAGTGTTTATTATGTGCAGAGTACTTTACTACATACATACATGCATATACATTTATCATGCATGTCAGAGAGAGAGAAATACACATACACACACACTAGACACTAGATGCCATTTTAACTGTTTTGATTATACTTTCACTCAATTTACCTTTTTGTTTTTTATTTCATTTCTTAATGTGATTTATCTGGTTTTTGGATTTTTTTGTTTTTCTTTAGTTTGCTGTACATTAGGTTTCCAAAACTTATTTGGTAATTGTGTGTTTTTTTATATATATGTTTAATAGGTGATATAGTCAGTTTGATTTCACATTCTATGAACTGTAGCTCCCGGTATAAAAGAGATTATTTTTTTAACCAACTCTTCTGGTGGCAAGCCAATCCTTACTCACTTTGTCAAGCAGAAAATGTATATCAAAAAGAGACATATCATTATTCTGAGAGAAAAATCTTTCTACCCATATTATACCCATCTTATCTACCTATCTCCTCCACTAACCTGGGACATAGACACAAAATGCAAAAAAATGAGTTTTATTCACCATAGTGATCACTGTATAAGGCAGAGTGCCTTAATGGACCCCACCATTCACTCATTCATGTTTAAGTGGGCTTTGTTTATGTGTGTGTTGGTTTATACTTTGTCATTGGCAAAAGAAAAGCAAGTTGGGAAGTGTATTAAGTACTCTTCCAGATGGATTTCACTAATTTTTGGGAAGGCTTGAAGTTTAGATAAGTGGAGACTAGAAAAGTTGGATTCTTCCTGTTCCTGGTTTCCTTAGTGTTTTAATTTCATCTCCTAGTGGGCAGCTTTTTGTTTTATGTCACTGGGCAGATGGCCATTGGCTCTCTTTTCTGGTTTTATTGGAAGTTTCTTCAAATGGTTGTGGTAAATTTCAATGAACTTTTTTTATCATGCTCATTTCATTTAATTTGCTGGTTGGGGAGTTCCAAGTCAAACAGAAATTTCAGGCAAAATGCTAAAAGGAAAACTTGAATCCAAATCAGCAGGACTTAAAAGCAACACTGTGTGTGCCGGGAACTTGCCCAGAGATCAACCCAGTTGGATAGTGATAGGCAGCTGTGACATTACCTGTCAATGTTTGCTTCTCCAGAGGTTCCCAAGAACCACTTCATGCTTACTGAAGCTCTACTTCATAGCTTGGAGCCTGAGTAATAGGATATCTTTGAAAGAGAAGATTAGGTACCCTCATGAAGGCTCCTTGCTGGGTCTTGGCAGAAATGTGAAGGCAGCGCTGAAGAGGAATTACACTCACAAAGTCCCCTGAATTCTCTCTTTGTGAAACCCCATCCCCTTTGTTGCTTGCTTCTGGCAAACTGAGAGCATCCTGAGAATGGGTCAAGGATCTTTCAAAGGAATCCCTGCCAGCAAGACTGAATCACATTTCCAAAAGCAAATAGTAGCATTTTTCTATGTCAGACTAGGACGTTATGACAACTGGGTACAGAGACTGTGAGTATGACAGGAATGGGACATGGGAAGGTATTTTTCCAAAAGACAGCTTATGTCCTATGGGGTATTAATTTTTAAAACTAGTAAAAGTTTCTTGGTTGTTGCATCATTTCTCTTCCTTCTCCTTTTCTGTTCTACATCTGGGTGGTCAAAAAAAATTTTTTTTAAGATATATAAGATAGACATTTAGGAGTCCTGAAGTCCAAGGGACAGACTGATTTATGTCAGGGACTGTTACTCTCAGTTGTTGACTTCATTATTTACTTCTGTCTCTGTATTCTGAATTGGTCCAAACAGGTCAGTTATTATTTCAGACAGACAAAAGAACTTAACATTTTAGTTGTATAAAGTGAAAGAAATATATCAAGAGGTCATAAATCTAAGTAAATTAATAAATAAAAAGGGATTTTGACATATGTTTAAAAACTTTCACTTCCTATTGCATTTTTATTATTTTGTTTCGACAAAGTAAATTACAAGAACACAGAACAGTTTAGAGAAACCACATACAATAATTAGGAAAGGGCATCCAAATCTGTCACAAGTTCTGCTATGATTTTCCATGAGTTGGACACTATAGCAAGTTCCCAGTTATGCATGTGCCCTACAGCATAAGGCTGTTATAGATAGGCTCCCACCATGGCAGATTTCAAGCGACCAACTTATGTCACCGCATACATGGTTGGGAAAGAATAAACTCTGTGAGCCTGTACCAGCCACTGTAAGCATATTACATGTAGACATACTTGGAGGTAGGAGGTAACAAATAAATCCTCTAACCCAAATCCCTAATTTTTTTAAAGTAGGAAATGGGCTTCAAGATGGAGTAATTTATGTCAAGCCAAGCAAGAGTGGTTACATTTAGAATAGATATTCTACATTATTTCTAGGTCAGGACTCTTTCTACTACTATAAAATATAAAGAATTACTTCCCTTGTGAATCTTTATATTTCTGTCTGAACAATGATAAAAGGAAAACAATGAGTGGTTATGTTTTTAAAAATAGAGATAATAATAGAAGCTAATATACTGAGGCGGTCACCAGTGCTTACTAAAAACTATCCTCACTTCTTCCCACTGTATACTTCTCCCATATCTTCTGTCCATGTCATTTGGAAATTTATGGGTTCAAGTCCATACCATACAGAAAGTGACTGCTACTCAGAGAACTAAACTCCAGACTTCTCTGTCTAATCACAAGATACCACCAGGACTTTTTGCCTTGCCAGTTCTCACATCAGTATGAGGCAGCTCTTTTTAGTGACAACAGACATACAGCCCCTTCACACTTGATCTAGATCAATGCTTCTCAAAACATGGTCTGCAGATTCCTGAGGGTTCCCTGAGACATTTTCAAGGAGTCTACAAGATCAAAATTATTTTTATGACAATATTAAGATATTATTGGCCTTTCTCATGATGTTGAGATTTTCCTTGGTGCAAAAACAATATGGATGAAACTGCTGGTGCCCTACAGCAAATCAAAGCAATGTTACCCATCAGTATCAATCATCATAGCATTCTTCACCACCACAAATTTGCATTAAAAAATTTTTTGCTTTATAGGTATTCTGTTTCGAAGGGGCACATGCACACCAATGTGTATAGCAGTGCTATCAACAAAGCCAAATGTATAGAAAGAGACCAAATGTCCATCAATAGATGAATGGATAAAGATGTGGTGTACACACACACACACACACACACACACACACACACACACAGGAATATTACTTGGCAATCAAAATGAATGAAATCTGGTCATTTGCATCTACATGGGTGGAACTAGAGGGTATTATGCTAAGTGAAATTAGTCAGAGAAAGACAAATATATGACTTAACTCATATGTGGAATTTAAGATACAAAACAGATGAACATAAGGGAAGGGAAGCAAAAATAATGAAAAAACAAGGAGGGGTACAAAACATAAGGGACTCTTAAATACAGAGAATAAACTGAGGGTTGCTTGGAGGGGTTGTGGGTGGGGGGGATGGGATAAATAGGTAAGGGGCATTAAGGAAGACACTTGTTGGGATGAGCACTGGATGTTATACTTAGGGGAAGAATCAATGGATTCTACTCCTGAAATCCTATTGCACTGTATGTTAACTAACTTGGATGTAAATTTTTTAAAAAATTTTAAAAAGAAACAAAAAGTTTCCCTAACAGTGCATTCGATAAAGCAATAAAGATTATTAATTTTTATTAAATCTTAACTCCTGAATAAACATTTTTAATATTCTGTGTGAATACACAGAAATGTCTATAAAGTATTTATGCTGCACACTTAAATGTAATGGTTGTCTCCAAGAAAAGACCTCATTAGTTGTGTGATGTTCAGACTGGATCTGCCTCTCTGCTCATGGAGCACCAAGTACATTGTCTGACATGAACTGACAGACAACTTATAGTTATTCAGAATTGGATTCTGGCAGCTATTTTCTCAAAATGAATAAAATGTGTCAATTAAAGGAAAACAACTGACAATATTTGTTGTAAAGAATAAAATTCAAGAAACAATCAAAATATTGAAAACAGTGTATTCACTACTGCAAGCCAGACATCTTTCCAATATAAAGACTTCTAATGCGTTAAGTGTTGAAATGAACAAAGGTGATTTTTTTAAGATATTGCATTATGAAATATATCATGTTTGGCCATCTGTTTAATTCAATTAATCAATATCTCCCAAATGTTACAAAATCACATTGATGAATGATCTATTCAAAGTCCAAGAGAGACTAAACATTGAACAGAGTATAAATATTTGTAGACATGGATTCAGATTCCACATTTGAATGAATAATAAAGAAACTTGTACAAGTTTGGGAGTAGTATCAAACAAGAATATTCATAATTATTAGAAGAGGTTATAAAAATACTTCTTTTTCCAACATACTTCTGTAAACCTGTATTTTCTTCAGATATTTCAACAAAAACAACATATTGCAGAAGGAGATATGTGAAGCCAGCTGTCTTCAATTTAAGAGATTTTCAAAAATGTACAATAACGCCACTCCTTTCTCTGAAGATCTTTGTTTTAGAATGTATAGTTGTTTCTGTTGAAATATATTTATGCTAGCAAGTAGTAGCTTTATTGTAGTTATTTTTAAATAAAGCAATATTTTAAATGCCTCCATTTTAATTTCTAATGTAATAAATATCAACAGATAGTACCCAAGCAGACAAATGGGACTCAATAATTTTTAAGATAGTAAAAGAGCTCTGATCTTAAAAGGTTTCAAAACCTCTGATCTAGATCTACTGTTCCAAAGAAATATGATTTAAGAGTTAAAAAAAGGGGGTATGATGGAACTGTGTGACAGATATTCATTGATGGTTTCCATTAATCCCTTCTGTCCCTTTAAGTGCATGCTACTTCTAACATCAAGAGATGGGTGTCTGTTCTTTCTCCTTTAATCTGGGGTGGGCTTTTGACCTGGCTTTACCAGTACAATGTGGCAGAAGTGACATTCTGGGATTTCCAAGCCAGGTTTAAAGAAGTCTTGCAATTTCTACCTCAGTATCTTGGAATGTTCATTCTTGGAATACTAGGAAAGCAGCCACATGAACAGACTGCATGTATTATCTCTGGTCATTAGACCTAGGTGAGTCCGCAGTCATAACTAGCAGAAACAACTGCCAGACATTTGAGAGTCTGGGTGATTATTAATTTATCACAATCATAACTGTAAAGAACGTATGGTGACCCCAACAACTTTGCAAAAGCTCTTGAAAGAATATTTTACACTAAATGTCTTGATCAATGACCAATAGACCCAAAAGAAGTCAAATTCAATTTTGTAAACATAAATTTATTCTGAGCCTTCATTTACAAAGCATTCTAGTTCATTATCATTTGGATAAATAAAACTGTCTTGTTATCCCATCTGTACACCATCCTAATGGACTCTATAAAGCATAGTCTCTAGAGTCTCTCTCCTTTACTGCAGAATATTCAATGCACATCCTTGAATCTGTAAAGAGACTGAGGCAGTAATGTTCTGTGTCCTGGCAGGAGTTAGTGGTATACCTAAGTTGCAGTTGAGAGTGTGAAGCATTTCCTACTGCCAGAAACTCTTTCCATATCATGTGTCTCATATTAGTAGTAGAAAGTACTCCTGGAGTATATTACAAAGAAACTAGAAAGCTCCTGTATGGTTTAAAAAAGAGATTATATGAAGAGTGATAAACACTTCCACTTTAAATCTTTTAAATGATGCACAAAATTAGTATTTTTATGGAAAAGAGGAAGTGATTAAAATGGGTAAAAATTATAATGTGTTACTCTTAAGATGTAGGTTATATAAGAACAAGGAGGAAGAGGAGGAGAAAAAAGAGTGTGGTGAGGAAGAGAATATTCACTGAGTTCTAACAATGTCTATACATTGTTTTTAGCAATGTAATTATATTATTTATAATCATAGTTTTATGAAGTAGGTACTAATATTATTACCATTTTACAGAGAAACTAAAACAATGGGCTAAATTACAAGGGACATAATATATATATTCCAGGTACAAAAAAAAAAAAAAGAGAAAGAAAGAAAGTACTTCTTTAATTTCTAAGATGTGATTTTGTGAAACATAGCAGGTAGAGCATTTTCAAAGGTTATTATGGACTTTGGCTCAGAGAAAGCTGCAATATTCTCTTGTTTAATCTGTAGATGGATGTCTCAGTGATTGTCCACATAGTGGGAATATATTAATTCACAAAATTAAGGTAGTCTCTTTGGATTCAGATAGGTCAAATATACCTAATATTTAAATTCCATACAGTTTAAGTCATGATGACCCAGTATTAATAGAACTACCTAGAATAAAACTGTGGTAACATATAAATGGATAATTATTATGCCTAGAAAAGCCAGATTCTTTTTTTGGTGGTTTTTTATTTTTTTTATTTTTTAATTTTACTTTTTAAATTTTTTTCTTAAATACTTTATTGTCAAGTTGGTTTCCATATAACACCCAGTGCTCTTCCCAACAAGTGTCCTCCTCCATGCCCATCACCCCCCTTGCCTTCTCCCCCACTCCAATCAATTGTCCTCAGTTTGTTCTCAGCATTCAAGAGTCTCTCATGGTTTGCCTCCCTCCCTCTCCCCAACTATTTTCCCCCTTCTGCTCCCCCACGGTCCTCCGTTAAGTTCCTCGTAATCCTCCTACATGGGCAAACATATGGTATCTGTCCTTCTCTGTCTGACTTATTTCGCTCAGCATAACACCCTTGAATTCCATCCATGTTGCTACACAAGGCCAGATTTCATTCTTTCTCATTGCCATGGAGTATTCCATTGTATAGATAAACCACATATTCTTGATCCATTTGTCAGCTGATGGACACAGGCTTAATCCATGTTTTGGCTATTGTTGAGAGTGCTGCTATGAACATTGGGGTACATGTGTCCTTATGCATCAGCACTCCTGTATCCCTTGGGTAAATTCCTAGCAGCGCTATTGCTGGATCATAGGGGAGTTCTATTGTTAATTTTTGAGGAACCTCCACACTGTTTTCCAGAGAGGCCGCACCAGTTTACATTCCCACCAGCAGTGTACGAGGATGCCCGTTTCTCCACATCCTCACCAGTATCTATAGTCCCCTGATTTGCTCATTTTAGCCACTCTGACTGGCGTGAGGTGGTATCTCAGTGTGGTTTTGATTTGTATTTCCCTGATAAGGAGGGACTCTGAGCATCGTTTCATGTGTCTGTTGGCCATCTGGATGTCCTCTTTGGAGAAGTGTCTGTTCATGTCTTCTGCCCATGTCTTCACTGGGTTGTTTGTTTCTCGGGTGTGGAGTTTGGGGAGTTCCTTATAGATTTTGGATACTAGCCCTTTATCTGATATGTCATTTGCCACTATCTTTTTCCATTCCATCAGTTGCCTATTAGTTTTATGGATTGTTTCCTTTGCCGTGCAGAAGCTTTTTATCTTGATGAGGTCCCAATAGTTCATTTTTGTTCTTGATTCCCTTTCCTTTGGGGATGTGTCAAGTAAGAAATTGCTGCGGTTGAGGTCAAGGAGGTTGTTTCCTGCTTTCTCCTCTAGGGTGTTGATGGTTTCCTGTCTCACATTCAGGTCCTCTATCCATTTTGAGTTTATTTTTGTGTATGGTGTGAGAAAGTGGTCTAGTTTCATTCTTCTGCATGCTGTTATCCAGTTCTCCCAGCACCATCTATTAAAGAGGCTGTCTTTTTTCCATTGGATATTCTTTCCTGCTTTGTCAAAGATTAGTGGGCCATGCATTTGTGGGTCCAGCTCTGAGTTCTCAATTCTATTCCATTGGTCTATGTGTCTGTTTTTGTGCCAATACCGTACTGTCTTGATGATGACAGCTTTGTAGTAGAGGCTAAAATCTGGGATGGTGATGACTCCTGTTTTGGTTTTCTTCTTCAATGTTACTTTAGCTATTCAGAGTCTTTTGTGGTTCCACAAATTTTAGGACAGTTTGTTCTAGTTTTGAGAAGAATGCTGGTGCAATTTTGTTTAGGATTGTATTGAATGTATGGATTTAGAAAAGCCAGATTCTAATCATGTCTTTGCCACTACCTAGTACTGTGACTTTGGGTCTTCAGTTTTCTTATGTATAAAATGGTGAAAACATGTCTTCTTCCTACCTCATGGGTTTGTTCTGAAAATGGCGATGGCTATACATGCTATGTTTGAATGCCTAGCATCAGTGCCTGGTTTTCTTCAGGAATAGCTAAATCTACCATGTATAACATGCTGGACTTTAGTTATCCAAAGTCAGGTTAGCCTGGGAATTGAAGAAAAGGATAATTCTGCAGGGGTCTGGGAGAGGTAAATTTGATATGTAAAGCAATTACACTTCATAATAATGGATGTGGCAGAACCTGACAGGATTGCAAATTAAAGAGGATCCATAGTCTATGTTAGTTCCATTGCAAATCCTCCCCCTGGAGACTCTTCCATGTCCAGATTTGAGAATTGGCTTAATTTTCCTGGACATCTTTTGTCTGTTTTAGCTTACAGTAAGGCCAAACAGAGGATAACATATAATGAAAACAATTACATATTGCCAAAGTAAACCTTTGTGCAAAAAGGAGGTTTGTAACACTTTAGAAACATTTAAAATATAATTAGGAATATATATCTATAATGTATAGAGCAAATTCAAACAACAGAGCTGTAGAAAACAGTTGTGGCTACTCCCTTCATCTAAAAATAATTTCGACTTAGGCAATGTGGTAAGGGTGCTGTAATAGTCTCTTGCACATTTTTTATATGCCAGAAATATTGAAACATAGTTATTTTTTCCCTTAAAAAAATCTTGTTGCAGCAAGCACTTTGAGAGTACAAAACCAGGATCTCATGCTTCCTGCTTCCTTTTCAAAATATGTTGTAAATTATACATTTCAAAGGCTTTAAACCTAAATTCAATAACTTCATTCCCTTCAAGGCCAACAGGTCAAATACACCATAGGTAAACTACCCATAATAATTTTTACCACATCATCTACTCTTCAGTGATCTCAAGAGTTCCTTATTTTAAATCTCATGTTCAGAAAACTTATTTCCATTATCAACCCATCCATTTAATACATATGTGGCTATTGGAGACAGATCTGCAAGTACAGACTAGTTTTATGAAACTGAGCACACTGGAATGTAACACTGCCCCTACAGTAAACAAGAACATCCACTTGCTTATGATTAGAAAGCAGGACTTAATTCATTATGATCAAGATGGTTTGACAGTTCAGTTTTGTTCATAACACTGAACTGAATGCTCTGAAGTCTGTCCTGTGCTTAATATTTTTTTAATGTTTATTTTTGAAAGAGAGAGAGACACACACAGAGTGTGAGTGGGGGAGAGGCAGAGAGAGGGAGACACAAAATCTGAAGCAGGCTGCAGGTTCTGAGCTGTTAGCACAGAGCCGAACGTGGGGCTTAAACCTAACAAGCTGTGACATCATGACCTGAGCCAAAGTCGGATGCTTAACTGACTAGGCCATCCAGGTGCCCCACTTGTCATGTGCTTAATACAAAGATACTTTGTGATACCAGTTCCTTATCCCTGGAAAGTTCACAAAATGATCAATATTGTTGTTAGTGTCCAAAGGGGTTAACCAAAATCATGTGGGATTAAATCATCAGAGATGCTATAGTTAAAAGATCCTGAAAAGAATCCAGAATAAATCCTAAAAGAATTGCTTAGAAAATGGTGCAGAATGATCAGAAGAATGAAAGATCTTTAATAAATACATGCATAAAGGAATGCCTGGGTGGCTCAGTTGGTTAAGCTTCTGACTTCAGTTCAGGTTATGATCTCATGGTTCATGAGTTCAAGCCCCACATCAAGCTCTGTGCTGACAGCTCAGAACCTGGAGCCTGCTTCAAATTCTCTGTCTCTCTCTACCTCTCCTCCACTCCCACTCTGTCTCTCTCAAAAATAAACATTAAAAAAAAAATAAACACATGTCATTATTTCAAATGTTTTACAGATAATAACTGATGTAATTCTTAGAATAACCTTCTAAGGTACGTACATTTATTATGCCCATTTTGCAGATGGAGAAACTAAGACATAAAGAGAGGCTGATTAAATTGCCCAAAATCATAGACCTAGAAGACACCAAGCTAGGTTCTGAATCCAGTAAATCTGGCTCCCTAATGCATCCTCTGATGCCTCTGCTGTTTATTCTCTCCACTATTAAAACAGATGGGCATAACAAAGAGTTCTTCGGACCTCAAATCCCAATGTAAAATATTTGCTGTCATTAAATTTTTTAAAAATGATTCCATTTTCAAACTGGCATATCGGCTTCCAGGTACAATTTCAATGAAAATTTAATTTAAAAATCAACTACTACTCAATAATTATTTTAACTCATAAATATAGTTGCCTGAGCCCCAGCCCAGATTTCTGTCCATAACTATGGCCTCAGATGATGTGTGTTTTCACAACCCTGGGCTCCCATCATAATGTGGGCTTGGTCTCCTGAGCACTGGAGAGCAAGGTTCGCAGTATATGATAATCTAGTTAATGTGTCTGGCCCCAGGTCATCTAGAAGCTTGACTCAGTCTTCTTATTTTCTCACTAACTTTTTTAATTTCAAAATTTTATGTTTTTTATAATGATGCAATGCACTAAAGACATATATTCTAAACCAATAATAATAATCTCTTCCACTCTCACACTCCTGGGTTAATAACCTGACATTGTGGTGTGAATAACTTCAGCTTTCTCTAAGCTCATATATATAAATATATGCATATGTTTTTGCCTTAAAACATATGCGTACCATTTGACAAAAGTAGGATCACATCATATGCATTATTGTGCAATGTACTTTCCCAAAAGAAAACCACCATCGATTTCCATTTAAGTGAACAAATACATTGAACTCATTTGTTTTAATACCTTCATTACTTTTAAAAATGTAGATGTGTTGAAATTTATTCAGTTATTTTACTCTTGAAAGAACTTCCGCCCATCTCTAGTCCCTTAGACAATAATCCAATAAATATACTTGAAAATAGTCTTGTATATAATTGTATGACTACTGACATTTGTATTTCAGTAGGAAAAATTTCCAAAATGGTATGTAAGATGTCAATCTTGCCATTTGTTTTAGAATGATGGAAGTTATTTGCACTCACTCCAGTGTTAGAATACCTGTTCTCCCACATCCTCAAAGTATTGAGTATTATTCTGCCTTAAAATAACACCAATCTAAATGAAGAAAATAGTTATATTTTACTGTCATTTTAATTTTAACTAATAATGAAGATAAACATCTTTTTAGTTTATGAGCTATGGCAGTTACAAATGTACTGATATACTGTTCTTTTGATCATTTTATTATCAGTTTTCAAGAAATTTTTGTGTTATCAAAGATATTAACTCACCATTTTAAATCAATCTGTTTTACCTAGTTTATATCACCTTTTGCCACACAAATATGTTTTTGTTTGATGTGTGTGGCTCTTGGGTTTTCTATTTCTCCTAGGAATATCTCCTCCACTCCAATTCTTCTCCAAAATTATTTTCTAATATTTTAATAGTATTATTTACATTTATATTTTTTCAATCCATTTGGAATTAATTTCATGTGTGGTGTGAGGTAATATTATTCCCTTCCAGAAGGAGAGCTGGCTTTGCCAAACTGTCCACTTAATAAAGATCTTTTTCTCATTGGATCACAATACCACTTTTGCCTTATATTAAGTTTCCATATATGTGTGGATCAGTTCTGGTCTCTTTATTCCATTCCACTGAGCTTTTTGTCCATTTCTAAGACAAACTGTATTGTTTTGATTATGGTGGCCGTGTCAGTCTTACTATTCACCAAATAGAAATCTATGTTTGACCTATTTTTAATTCTACAACATCTTGTGGAGACCATCCATCCTGGGGAAATGATTCACTCTCTTACATAGGTTCGTACATTTTCTACAGTTCCCAAGAAGCATTCTGTGACCTGTGAAATATACTCACATTTTCCAAAGGCTAGGGTTTAGAGATGGAAGTCTGGTCCTCAGGAGCATCTAAGCAGTAAGTTTCCACTTAAGGAAACTGAGGCTGAATGGGTTAAGATTGGTAAAGCTATAGAGCTATGGGGTTCTCATTCCCACATTCTCTACTTTTTTCAGGGGTATTTTAGGGGAAACTCTTCTCCCAATTGAGTCTTACTAAAATATACAAGCAAGAAACTAGACCATATCTCAGAAACCAGAGGCCAAAAGCAAGGGAAGATTGATGAGCATTTCTGCTGAGAGCTAGCCCCAGTTTCAGTCTCAGACAGGAGGCCAGGAGGTTCAGCATGGTAATCCATTGAAACAGCCCTGATGGTAGCTCCAGATTTAATGTTATCAGGGCTTATCCTAGAGGAGTTAGTTTTCAGAGTCAGAATAAGAAGGAGGGGAGGGGACGAGGGTAGGTTTAAAAGATAACATGACAATGTGCCTGCTTTTTCTCACTTGTGAAAATGTAGGCTATCTGGAGGTAAACTGATAGAAGCCATCTTGAATTAACAGATTATCACTAATACCTTTTAGCCACTTCTATTAAACTGCAGAGTACATTTATGTGATTTTTGTTTCCAAAACCATTATACTCTTCAGATGATTTGGCTAAACCTTCCCTTCTGTGTTTATACTACATTAATTTTTGTATTCATTATTTGGTCAGGATAACTCAGCATATTAAAACAATATGAAATATCAATAACCACTGCAAATAAAATGGCTTTTCCTACAGCTTCCTTTTGCATCTTTTCCCCCCTTAGAAAGCTCAATGATGATCAAGTTTGGCATAGTGCCCCGGTATTTCTTTCAAGTGGGATTTCTCCTTCTATAGATTGGAAACTATCAAGGTGATGCTACCAAATAATAAATTAATAAATGCTATCATGCAGCATAGAAAACAGCACTCTAAATGTTGGAAACATTCAATAGGAGTGAGCTGCCTTCAGAAAGGAATTCTGAGAAATGCCCAAGCTGAACGTCAGTCCCTGCTTTCTTCTGTCCCTTTATTGAGCACCTGAAATCTCTTATAAGGCCTGTGGTTAAAAGATTTCATGGTGGTAGACAGGTCTGGGCTCAATGACCTTTAAGGTTTCTTCTATTGCCATACTTTTTAATTCCATGTTTCTACATTTTTATTCAGAATTTCCACTGGAAAGTATTAGGCCATGTATTCTTCACTGGTTTCATAATCTCACCTTCTATTGCTAAATAATTTCCCACCCTCTGTTTGCCAATTAAAGATGACATTAAACACTTTGTTACAAGTTTGCACTGATTTATGAAAGTTATAACAAAAATGGCAGATATATATATCTATTGTAATATTTTATTTTGGCTTGGACTGTGTCAGGATATTTTATAATATCTATAAACAAAAAAATATCATCACTTCTATACTTTTGGAAATAAGTAAAAATATACATGGATAATTATTTATGTACATGTTTCCTTGAAACATATACAAATTTAACTCTTTGTCAGTGTGTACCATTAAAAGGCATATAGAATTGGATACTTCTTGGTAACAGGAAGAGTTGCCAAAAAAAAAAAAAAAAGGCCAGGATGTACTTACTTTTTAATTATTGTGTGCCCAGAGCTAGAAACTAAGAATAAAATAACTGGCCTCAAGAAGGATATCAGAGTATTTTGCTTTCTCATTCTTCAGCGAGAGATCTCATTCCACAGTGTTGGAACAGAAGCTTCCCTGCTGCTCTGCACAAATGTATTTGGCTATTGGGTTAGAAAGTGCTTTAGCATCTGAATACTACACAGAAAATTTTGTCTCTGTAGTTAGTATTGGAAAGGGAGCCCATGATCTAACTGATTATACCTGAGGTAGTAGCAGAACAAACGTTTGATAAAGGCGAAGGTGACTTGATGACATCAGTTAGTAGTAGCAGTTAAGGCCCTTGTCTACTTTGGCAACATTACCAGAGGATCAGAGATTGACCAAATATCATGCTGGGAGGTTCAGGACAGACATTTGTTGATCTCTGGTATGCCTATTTATCCTACCTAATTAGCTGAATTATTTTTCATTCATCTCCACATTTTTACCCCTGTAGACCCTGAAGTCTAGATTTTCAAAAACAAAATTAAAAAAAAAATTATTACAATGGGTAGGCCACCATTACTTTTACAAATGGGAGATAATGGAGCAGGTAAGAAAATTAAATTCAAACATAACTAAAAATAGACCTTTTTAAGATTTTTTTTCAAACACTGACTAGAACCTGTCATTGCTCACAGTTTTAGTTCCTTCTAAATAGTCTAGGAGATAAACTAAAAGAAGGCAGAAGAGACTGACTGGCAGTTGAGCATCTATCCTACTTTGTAGTGAGGACTGCCAAGCAAGTTGGCAAATGCTAGTACCAGAAAGAAGGGATTCTGGCCATAGAAGATAACTGCAGACTTGTCCTTGGGAAGCCCAGTGCTCCTCTACCTTAAAGGAGTACCTAGAAGCTCAATTAGGTCTCCTTCATCACTTGCTTTCAGCTTCTTCAATAATGACATTAGTTACTTATAGAAGGAATATGTGACTTCTTTGTTTGTTGTTGTTGTTGTTTTTAATTTAGCAGAACACTAAAAAAGCATGTTTCCTAAAGGAAATGTACATGTATTTATTTGTTTCAAACTGCCTTGTCCTCTGGAAATGCTCAGAAGGGCAATGGACCAGGGACATCTGAAAGGCATGTGGCAAGCAATATGAAAGTGATGCTAGCTGGAAAATTTTAGGCTCAACAAAATAAAGCCAGATGCTCCTGAATCATACAAACAATACCTTTGTCTTATTGTGTCAGGAAGGGTTCCCCTCACCTTAAAAAGTTTCCTTTTATCCCCTCTTTCTGTAAGTTACAAGTCTGTGGTAGGTAACTCACAAAAATACCAGGTGTTTCACGAACACGACTTTGTCACTGAAACAGTTTCCAGGGACCACTCCTTTTAGAGCTTCCAGATAACTGAAGCTGTGCTACAAAGTCAGGAAGCACTACCATTTTCCACCCTAAAGTCAGGTCCAGGAATATTGAGCAAGGTGATCAAAGAATGAGTCAAGACTCAGGACCAGTCATCCACAGTGGAAGTTTCTCATTTGCCTCCATTTTCCCTACCCTATTCCAGTCTTATAAAAGAGGTCATAAAACCAGTCTTCAATGGCCATATGCAGGTCCAGTTAGCAGAGTTGTATTTACACTCTCAAAACATTTCATTCTGTTCAACAAACACACCAAATGCCCTAATAGACCAACTTGCCCGTGCATGGAAGGGCTGTGGTTTCCTATGATTCAAATACCAACGTTGGAATGAAACTACATTGAATTATTATCAGATTACCAGGGTTTGGCTGACTCTTTGCCCTTCATCATGAGACAGATGAATTCTCCTGAACTGGCTTGCTACCAAATGTTGACAATAACTCTAACTACTACGGGAGGGATCGAAATGTTAAGCATCCCTGGAGGATCTGTATGCATTTTAAGCATGCAGCTACCTGAATACCTATAGTTAATTAATATGTCCAAAGGAATAGAAATACTTTTCACAAATTTAATTCTTATTTTATGTCAGAGATTTGACTCCATTAAAGACTATTTAAGTTTTAATATTGTTCATTGATCATAAGACACGTAGAACATAAAAATACCATCTGACATACTAATAAGTTGTGATGATTTTAATAATCCATGTTGTTTTCTCATGAACTGCCTGAATTTGAGATGGCAATGGAAAATTTTCATTTTATCCAAGTGAATAATTTTAGACTGCCCACACTTAGTTCTACGGTGTCACATTTTAGTTGTTGTTTTAGTTTATGAGCTAAAATGTAGTTTTGCTCATTTTAATAGTTGTTGAGACTAAGTAATTGGCTATTTGAAAATTTCCATAAACTTAAAAATATAATTTAAATCTGTTTTGTTAATTGATTTCATTTTTTCAATTTTTAAAATTGTTTTTAAACCCAATTATTTCAAGGGAGACATTAAGAGTCTACTTAAAGATGAGTTTGATTGCAAAGGTAAGTGGTCTATAAGCTTTAAGAAACTTTTGAAGTTTTTTTTCTAATTCTTTTTGTTTAATGTTTATTTATTTTTGAGAGAGAGAGAGACAGAGCATGAGTGGGAGAGGGACAAAGAGAGAGGGAGACACAGAATCTGAAGCAGCTCCAGGCTCTGAGCTGTCAGCACGGAGCCCAATGTGGGACTCAAACTCAGGAACCATGAAATCATGACTTGAGCCGAAGTTGGATGCTTACCCAACTGAGCCACCCAGGCACCCTGACACTTTAATAGTTTTAAATTGTGAAAATGCCTTGTGAGTCAAAGATTATATATTTTGTAATACAACCATGAAAATTCTTTTTGATAGTTCATATAATCCATTTTTTTATTTCAAAGCAGATTTAAATTTAAATAAAAAATGTTCTGTACAGAATGGTACCTACTTCCGCCCTCCCCCCAACCATTTTCAAATTAAAACAAAAAATTCACAGAAAGCTAAGTATAATTCATGTATTATTATTTTAAAAGGTTTCTTATTCTGTTTTTCATGACTATTTTTAAATAGTATAAAAATACTCTCCAAAAATAGGGGTGGGATGGAATAAGGAGAGGAGAGATCACCATTAGAAAGAAGTGTAATCTTTATTCCACAAGGAAAGAGTCACAAAAGACACTAGGACATCTTCAGTATGCCATTATACTAGCTGTTCTGGGAAAATCATGAGAAAGATTCTTTCAGAATTATTCTAGTAGCTGTAGTATTTAACCAACATTAGGAAGTAAGAAGATCAGATAAAAGGATCAGAAAAAAGGAATTAGAGTATGTACTTAAAACACACAAATTTAAAAAACACACACTTTTAAAAGCCTCCAGTGGTGTCCCAAAATATTCAGGCCAATATTGGTTTGGATTAAATTAATTTAAAAATTTTTGAAAAATATATAATAATATGTTAATGTTGTATTCAGTGACTGTAAGTAGGGACCAACATTTGCACAAAACAGTAATTACTAGAGAGAGAGAGAGGAAGGGACACAACTTCATGGATAAAGCTCTTATTTCATCTTCTACTCCAGAAGTTTCCATGTTCTCTGACCTTTTTTCTGACCTATACCTTCTCCATCACCAATAGCAACCTTTTAGAAGATCAATGACAGTAAGGACTGTGATAGGCTTGAAGTAAAAAGTTTAAAAATTTTTCCTGAAAACAAGATTCAATTCCAGTGATGTTATAACATGTTAAGCAAAGAAGTTATCGAAAAAAATGATTGTAATTTTTATTGTACTGGGACGCTTTGGTGGTTCAGTTGGTTAAGCCTCTGGCTCTTTATTTCGGCTTAGGTCATGATCTCAACGTCATTAGGTGAAGCCTGCATCAGATTCTCTCTCTCTCCCTCTACCTCTCCCTTGCCGGTGCACACACACAAACACTCTCTCTCTGTCAAAAATAAAAATAAAAATAAACCATTTTTTGCTTTGCATATTAATCAGCATGAAGAAATATGCACTTCTCTACCAGAATTGTTTGTTTATCAGGCTCTTAATTCTCTCTCATTCATAAGTTCATTATTTCAAATATAAGTGATTCATTAACTCATAGAAATGAAAAAGTAAAAGGCTTTCAAGAACCTTTGTAGACAAGGAGGGCATGGGTGGCCCAAAAGTCTGTTCCAGATGATTGGCTGAAGCAATCTAAGTCTCACTCCACAGGGTTCTAGTTACAAACCCTTTCCATTTCATCACCATAAGAATGTGAATCCTGGGTACCTGGGAGGAGTTGAGCATCCAACTCTTAATTTTGGCTCAGGTCATGGGATCAAACACCACACCAGGCTCTACTTTGAACCTGTCAAAGATTCTTACTCTTCCTCTGCTTTTCTCCCCTGCTCTCTCTCTCTATCCCTCTCTTAAAAAAAAAAAAAAAAAAAAAAAAAAAAAGAATGTTAATTTTGAATCGTGGTAACCTATATGGAAAAGTGATAATGAAACAGTCAACACAGTGGTAGACACACCAGCAAACATCACCATTGCTTCAGATGCAACCTCACAAATAACTTAAGATGCCAGGTACCACACTTGCCATGTAGAAAGGACTTAGAAAATGTTGGAGGAGCTGAAATGTACCCATACCTAGACTGGCTTTCATCAGGGGGGAGTCCAGCATAAAAAGTAGAAATTGTATTAGAAGGCCTCTTCTCTCCTTCCAGCCTCTAACTTTGTCAGAAACACAGTAGAGCCACTTGCATATCATTAGAGAGAGGATGGGAGCTTTTTCTAAAACACGTAAATATTTACTAAACACATACCAACTACTGTTCATCTACTACTCTTATAGTTTATCTATACTTTGTTCAAGTCCTTTTCTAAGGTCGGACACTGATATTCTAACCCCCATTTGTAGGATGTCAAACTGGGAAAGAGGAGAATTGGTTCCTTTCAAAGTTATACAAACATATTTCAAAGTATATTTAATAATTTAAGTCCCCATCCCAAAAAGCATGCTGCATGACTATTACTGAACACATTATGATCCCTCAGCCAAATTGACAAATTCAGTAGTACTTTGTTTTTTTGGTAATGCTCCAGGAAAGCAAGATGTTTCGTCTGATTTGTTCCCTGCCCAGAAAATACAGGTTTTCAATAAGCAGTTAATGAATAAATGAATGAGTTTTTGTTTGTTTGTTTGTTTTTTACAGCAGTGAACATCAAGTAAATGTTATCTAGAAAGTAAGAAGAGAAAGGGCCAACTTAGAGCTTTCTACGCAGGGAAGTGTATTCACATGTTCACTTGAAATTTCTTTTAAAAATAACTTGAAAGTATACAAATTTACAGTAGATCCTCCTACAAAAGGGCTGATCTTCTTCAAAAACATATGAAGGTATACCACACCCACACCCCCAATACACAAATGATTGATTTTAGCATAAAATACCAGTTTCTAATCTTTAATCCTGCTATAAAGTGTTGTTTTTTGAAATGTGTTTCTGGTGCTCTTGAAAACATCTTTGTAGCTTGCTGACTAGCACAACCTTCTAAGTCCATAAACTTTGCTTTCGGGGGACCAAGCAAGACATGGATAACTTATTCAAAACAGTCCGTATTTTAAGCCCCTGTGGTTCCTATGCAACTGTTCTACTGACCAGCAGTTAATTCTAGGTAATCCATTGATATTAATTGATCATCTGTCACTGGAGTAGATGTGAAATATACATTTCTTTTTCTTTTCTTGGAAAATTATACTTTTAAAAAACTTAATATTCAGATTAAACCACCATCTTCCTTTTTTCTTTTTTTTCCAAATAAAAACAGTCTCATAAAACTGCTAAAATGCAAGAGTTATCAAAGAACCACTTGTAACAATCTTGGCTGTTTCTACAGGTTGGAACAATAATTTCATTTTGGTAGCCTTATACACTGTTGAGTAGATTAGAGAGATGAGATAATGCACTAAAGATCTGAAGTGACCTGCTTTTAACTCCTCAAAAGGATAATATATAACTGAGGGCAATGAGTGGGTTGATTGATTGTCATTAGCCAAAGGGTAAGATAGTTGGACTTCACATAAAACTTCCATTTAAGTTCAACAGCCCTTTGATGCAGGATTATTCTATGTATTCTTAATAATATAGTGAAATTCACTGTAGAATTTAGATTTGCATATACACAAAAACTGTAACATACATGTTTACATTTATACAAAATATGTCATATTTTTGTATGCTCTCATTGTTCATTTTATGGATTCTAGTTCTCTGAAAAATCATTGTGAAAAGATCTTTACAAAAAGCAATCTACAATTAATGTTCAAAACTACAATATCCAGTAAATGTGATATCTTTGTTTTGCCTTAATGCTTATACTGGATAAAACAGCATTCTATTAGTGGTTTTCTAACTTGGCTTCTCCTCCATTCTCTCCATCTCCAGGATTTTAAAAAAATAATGGAAAGATTCAATCAGACATTGGGTGATTATTATCTGGGATGATATGAAGATTCCACTACTAAGAATTTATCTCAGGAAAACAGTCAGATTTTCAAAATTATAGGTTTAACAATGAACATTTCAGTTTTGTTTGAAATGGTGAAAATTGGAAACGATCCTGTATCAGTTGGCTTGGTTTTGGCTGTTAAGTTACACACAACTTGACTAAGGAGCCTATAATAATAGTTTATTCGCTCCTAATAATTCCTGAAAAAAATAAAAAAGGTTTTAGCATTAATTCAGCAATTCAGGAATGCCATCAAAGATTCAGAATCTTAATCTTTACAGCCTATTATTCTTGGCATAGTTTTATTCTTAGTCTTTGTTCCTCATGGTTATAAGAAAGTGCCTATAGCTCTAGGCATCCTACCTCACACAATCACATCCAAAGTTAGGGAGAGTAATAGAAAGCCCAGAAATAAACCCATGCATATATGGTCAATTACTCTACAACAAAGGAGGCAAGAATATACAATGAGTGAAATTTATTTTTTCTCAATAAATGCATTGAAAAAAGTAGACAGTTACATGAAAAAAAAAAAAAAGAAGAGAAAAAGAAAATACACTGGACCACTTTCTTACATAGACACAAAAATAAACTCAAAATGGATTAAAGACCTAAATATGAAACCTGAAACCATAAAACATCTGAAAGAAAACATAGGCGGTAATCTCTTGGACATCAGTCTTAGCAACATAGTTATGGATAGATCTCAAGGAAAGGAAGCAAAAACAAAAATAAACTAATGGGACTACATCAAAATAAAAATCTTTGCACAGTAAAGGAAACCATCAACAAAATGAAATAATAATCTACTAAATGGGAGAAGATATTTGCAAATGATATATATATATATATATAATAATATCTAAAATATATAAAGAAATTGTACAACTCAACACCAAAAAAACCCCCCAAAAAACAACAAAAACAAAAATAATCTGATTAAAATGGGCAGAGGTCCCATTTTAATCAGAATAAAATGAATAAACATTTTTCCAAAAAATATATACAAATGGCCAACACATGAAACTATGCTCAAACTACTAATCATCAGGGAAATGCTAATCAAAACAAGAAGCTATCACCTCACACCAGTCAGAATGATTACTAGTATCAAAAGAACAAGACATAACAAGTGTTGGAGGAAATGTAGAGAAAAGGAAGAAGCCCTTATGCACCATTGGTGGGAATGAAAATTGGTGCAGCCACTATGGAAAACAGTATGGAGTTTCCTCAAAAAAACAATGAAAATAGAAATACTTTATGATCTACTAATTCACTGGGTATTTACCCAAAGAAAACAAAAACATGAATTCAAAAAGATATATGCACCCCTATGTTCACTGCAGCATTATTTACAGTAGCCAAGACATGAAAGCAACCTAAGTGTCCATTGATATGTGAATAAAGAAGATGTGTGTGTGTGTGTGTGTGTGTGTGTGTGCACACGCGCGCGCAGGCATGCATGCGTGTGTGCATGTACACACATGTAATGAACTATAATGAGATCGAGGTGCATGATGGCTCAGTCAGTTAAACATCCCATGTCAGCTCAGGTCATGATCTTGTAGTCTGTGAATAGCCCTGCATTGGGCTATCTGCTATCAGCACAGAGCCTGCTTCAGATCCTCTGACTCCCTCTCTCTCTTTCCCTTCCTTGCTTCAGATCCTCTGACTCCCTCTCTCTCTTTCCCTTCCTTCCCTCAAAAATAAATAAACATTACAAAAATGAATTAACACTTGCCATTTGCAATAACATGGATGGTCCTAGAGGGTATTAAGTGAAATAAGTCAAACAGAGAAAGACAAATGCCATATGATTTCACTTATATGTGGAACCTAAAACACAAAGCAAACAAAAACAGAAACAGACTCATAAATATAGAGAACAAATTAGGGTACCAGGGGAGAGGGGGTGAGAGAATGGGTGAAATAGGTGAAGAAGATTAAGAGGTACACACTTCCAGTTATAAAATAAGTAAGTCATAAAAATGAAAAGTACAGCCTAGGAAATAGAGTCAATAATATTATATGGTGACAGATGGTAACATGGTGAGCACTAAATAATGTATAGAATTCTTATGTTCGCACCTGAAACTACTATACTTCAATAATAATTTTTTTAAGTCAGGAATAGATTTCTCTAAATATATCTGTTTTCTATCTAGAAAGAAAACCTATTCCAGAAACTTTATTTACCTCTTACCAAGGTTTGGGCCCTGTGCCCTATGAGTTAGCTGAAAGAGAGACTAAGAAACTGAATAACTGGCATTTTCAGCCTGTATTATGAGAGGCAGTATTTGCTAAGAAGAAGGAGAGAGAGAGGCTACTGCATTGGCAACCAGTTGGGACTGCCAGAAACCTCAATGTCCAAAAATAGGATATTTTAATAATATTCTAATTATTATTAGAATAATAATAATTCTATTATTAATAGAATAATTAGAATAACATTCTAACAATCCTAATAATATTCTAATATATTCTAATCAGAATAATATTCTAATAATCTTGTGCTGCTATCATAAATTATAATATGGGTAAGATTACAGAAGGGAAAAAACCAAGGTGTAAAAAGATTTGATGTACACAGAGGACATATACCAAGATGTAAACCACGGTTACCTCTTTGTGATAGGATTAGAGGAGCATTTCACCTTCTTTGTATTTTTATGTTATTTAATATTTTCAAATTAACATAAATTGCTTTTATGATAAATGTTTTCAGTTTTCAAAAATGATATAATCGGAAGAGAAAAATTATTTCTTATCAAAATATTAACGTTCTTTGGCTCAGGTTGGAAACAGAAAATTGAGCAGTCAAAAAATCAGTAAGACATTTTAATCCAAATATTTTGTATTACTGTCATAAAGAAGTAAAAAAATAAAAAGACAAAACAGAAATCAGGCAAAATGGTCATTGGAGAACTTTAAAACTGGAAAAATAAAAATATTTTGTTAAGAGATGATAATATAACCAAAAGCATCAAAGAAAGGGCTTTTGGAACTTAATATATTGAAAGCATTGCTCTGTGGATTTCTCCTCTTAGGAGAAAGCTTTTCACTCTTGCCAAGATCAGCTTTGTCTAGGCCACAGAAATTAAAATAGTTTAAGGGAAGAAGTAAAATGCTCCTATTTTGGAGAAAGTAATTGACAGTTTTAACAGCATGCTGATATCTGCCAATATTTTAATGTTTGGCTAAAACAAATGGCTAACGGTTCTCTTGGTTCTTTGAACATTTTAAATCATTTTAATCACATAAGTCTTATAAATAAATACTTCTAAATGCAAAAACTTCAAATCATCAAGAATAAAAGTAAAAAATGAAATTCCTGTTTTCACCGCCTCCAATAATCCTTGGAGATTTTTCACTCCAAAGAGATAACCACTGTTAAATTTAGGATTTATCTCTTTAGATATTGTGTATATATTCAGATTTTTTAAAACTTCAATTAAATCATACTACACATGTTTTTTGTGCCATGAGCTTTTTTAAACATGATAATATGTCTTGTGTATATCTCTATTTAATTACATATAGATTTCACAATTTTTTATCAACTACTAAATCTAAATACTCTTTTTTTGATGGACATTTAGATTGTCCCTAATATTTTGCTTTTATATATAAAAAATGTTGCACTGAATATTTTGTACACCCAATTTTGTTCACTTGGGTGGGTTGTTTATAGTATCAATTCCTAGGCATGAAATTGCTAACTTAACTATATATACATTTTAAATTTAATAGATAGTGACATACTGTCCTCCAAAAAAGCTGTAGCTTTTTTCACACTCTAGCCAGCAGGGTTTGAAAATGTCTGCTCTTACTATTTCCAGCCGCACTGATCATCAACATATGTAGGGGAATATCATTGTTACATTGTTTAAATTCATATTTCTGTGAATAATAGTGAGGATGAATTCTTTCATGCATTTACTCAAATAAATATTTATACTAATAGCAATAGCTTGGATTCACATTGGGCTATTATTTCTTAAGAACACCATGCATGGATCCTTAATTATATTAGCCACATTCATCTTTATAGAAATACACTTTTTTAGCTATTTTATATTTTTTAATTAAAAAATATTTATATATTAGTGGCAGTAAATTTTTAAATGCAATCACAAAGAACAAGGCAAACATCAACTATAATTCTACCACCTTTAGATAACAGATTAACTGTATTCTGATACAAAATTATATATGTATATAGTATGTATATGTATTGTATAAAATAGCTACATTATATGTATATCTGTATTGATGATATTTGCTTTTAAAATTGAGATTGTACTGTATATATTTCATATCCATTGTTTCATACACTATATTATAAATACTATGTTATGTTTTTATATTAATTCATCTTCAAATTATGGCTATCATGGGGTATCATGAATTTATTATCCAGACCACTATTTTGTGTTGAATTTATAAATCATTTAATTTCTTAAATTTAAAATAAGACTTGCTAATTATCCTCATAGGTAAAATTTGATATTCCTCTCTAATTTCCTAATATATGTCACTACAAGTAAAATGATTGGTTCAAAGGGTATAAACATTTTTAAGTCTGGGGATTATGTGTATGCGTGTCCATGTTTAAGTCTGGGGACTATGTGTATACGTGTCCATGTTTTAATACTTATAACTCCCAATAGTGATGTTTCATAGTGCTCATAATTTATATATCCTTGAAATAATAGGTATGAAACATATTTTAATCTTTTATAATTTAATAAATTAAAATTTTATTATTTAATTGGCATTCCTATAACTACAACTGATATTGGACATGTTATCACATTTCTTGAGTTTAATCATTTGTATATATTCTTCACTGAATTCCCTAGCCATAAACTCCATTTTTTAACTCAGTTGTCTATATTTTCATATTGATTCATAAAATCTTTATATAATAAAGGTACTGATATTTGTTTCCAGTTTCTTTTATTTTTTTAACCTTTACTTCTTAATAAATCTACCATACATATAAGGTACAAATTTAAGTTAAGCAAAACTATGTGACAATATAAATGGAAGACAAATATTGGGAAAAAAAGGCCTAGTTTAGAAATCCTGAAATATACATGGACATTGTTCATGTTTGTAATATGCATTCTACTCTGACATTTTCAAGTTATTAGAAATGACCATCAAAGTAAAAAAATATATAAAATTCCTTTTTTGAGTGTCCCAGAAACAAGTTACCTCAGCATCAGTAGGCTCTTTAAGAAGGTTGTCAATATCTTAATGAAATCTATAAGTATATATTCTCTCAAGGCTAATGTTTAAGTTCTAGAGTAAGATAAAGAAAATTCAAATGATGCTTTGTGAACTTCAGCAAGATGTTTAACTTCTCTGTGCTTCCTTTTCCTCATTTATACTAATACAGATGAGTAATACTACTACCTATCTTATAGGGTTTTTAAAAATAAATTATGTAATTTATGTAAAGCACTTCACATTACAAAAAGTTGGAACAAAATTGTTACTCTATAGATCATAATAATGACTATTTCAGAATTTTATTCATTACTTACAAAGGAATTTTTCTACCATTAAATTCTAAAACAAACAAAAAATAGTTTTACATGAAGTCTAGCTTCTTTGGGAAACTCGTATAAGTCAATTTATGTCCAACGAAAGCTTGCAATGTATTAGTCTTTCTAGAAAGCTTGAGCATCTTTGAAGTGTTGGTGACTCAGATTGATGTGTTCCTTCCTCTTTGGTGTTCATTCTTAGCCCTTGGACAATTGAAACAGAAAAGACATGGCCTGAGGGCATTCTTTTCCACAATGGCGCTTCCACAGATTTGACCCAGGCCATGCATATGGTTCCCAGTAGGCGGATTTTATTTAAATGAAGGAGATGGTTCTATGTTTAATTAGTGATGCAAGGATTTAAAAGCACACTGATAGGACAGATCAAAACATAACTCAATGGGGATCATATTTTTATAAACTAAAGGCTGCCCTTTATATAGTTGATCTATAAAATACAAAAATGAATAGTTTTTTAAAATCCTCATATGTAGAGCCATATATAAATACCAAAGATTAATGAACTGCTTTTGAATTTCTACCACTACTTGTAACTTTAGTTTCTATTCATAACTGACAAGCCTTCATGCCCAACTTAAAAGCCTGTTTGCAGAAGAAAGAAGATGGAAACATCATGCTTGAGCATCCCGAGAATCCGGCAGCCTACCTAAACCTTCAAGTGCTCTGCTCCTCAGCCCATTACATGGAAAAAGGTAGTTAGCTCTAAGAGAGGAAAGAAAACACAACATGAAAGTCTTCTCACAAAAACACATCTGAGAAAGTTCAAATGAGTGAATAATAGAAAACAGCCAACACTCAGCTGCTTGGGGTTGATCACTCTGTTTGTTTTTCTTTCCTCTCCCTCCTACTGCCTGCCTTTTGGTCAGTTCTTTGCTCCTTGGCACCTCTAAGAGAGGGGGTGTGTGTAGGGTCAGACAGGGGAAGGGAGAAGATCATCAGTCAATTTTGCATCTTGCTAGTCACTCTAGAGAAAGGTTAGTTTAATACAGAAGAAGACAATGAGGATTAGGGATTATCTGTAACTTTCAAAGACCATTGTTCCTCCATTATTATGGAAACTCAGCAGTGGGCTGCAGGCTCACTCTATTTATTCATGCATATGGTGAACAGTAAGCATTCAGTAAGCATTCCCATATTGCACTCACAGCTCTGGAAGTAAGAGTAATGTACAAAAATATTATTCTCTAAATAACAACAAAAAAACAGCAATTTGGGTCAGACACAATTAGGAAAAGCCAAAGTCCAGGTGTTTTCAGGATTTATCCAATATTAGTAACATCGTGGTTCTGGAATAACAATATAAAATGTGTATTCAGAGGTGTTTTTCCATTTAATTCACTGTCCTCTAAATGTTTTCTGGTTTGCCGTATGTTTCTAGTTTGTGTACGTTGAATATTTTAAAACTGTCATTTTGCAAGAGCTATTTGATGTTCAAGAAGTCTTTTTTGCTGTTATTAGAAAGCAGAAATCATGACTTGTAGAGGGAAATTTTACAAGTTTTGAAAAGATTGCATTTAGCTTTTGTTTCACTTCATTCCTCTTGATGTCTTTTAGAGAGAAAAAATGTATTCCTCTGTCTGATACTAGAAAGATTCTTCATGTTGAAAATAGAAAAACAGAGCAAGAGATAGGGTTGGGAGGTGAGGACTCTGCTGTCTTTATGAACAGCTACTGTTCAAAATCAACCCATCCAACTCCTTTAAAGCACAGCTTCAGCAATGAAAGATGTTTAAATAGTGATAATGGATTGCAAATAAAGGGACTCTTATCTTTGGAATTTTGAAGTAGACACCAGGAAGCAGTGCAAATTTAGTTTAAGGCTTACCCCCAAAGCTGAACTTTCATCTTTTATATGTCAGTCTGTGCTTATGTGTTTCAGATATACATAATGGAGCTTTAGAAGCTGGTTAATCACATATATAAATAAAACTTATAGCACTTTATAGAAAAACCCGGAATCTGAAGTAAGATTATCTTTTTTTTTTTAATTTTCCCAGGAGCTCAGTGTCAGGTGAATGAGGAAATATGTGAGAGTAACACATATATTTATCATGAATAGCAGAATAAATCTTACCCCATCTATTAATTCCTTCATCCACTCAGGATTCATTCATTTCCTCATTCATTGTTTTTTTAATGTTTTTTAAAAATTTATTTCTTAGAGAGAGAGAGAGAGAGAGAGAGGCAGCATGGGCAGGGGAGGGTCAGAGAGAGAGGGAGACACAGAATCTGAAGCAGGTTCCAGGCTCTGAGCTAGCTGTCAGCACAGAGCCCGACATGGGGCTCGAACCCACAAACTGTGAGATCATGACCTGAGCGGAAGTCAGATGCTTAACTGACTGAGCCACCCAGGCACCCTTCCTCACTCATCGTTATTCCACTATCAGTAGTTGCTCCTCAAATTTGGAAAGATTAAGTATGACCATAGATAAAGCTCATTTTTATTATAATTTACAAAATTCCTCTAACCCAAAGACAGCTGAAAATAGAAAATCGAATGGCTTCAGAAGTGGCAAGAAATATTCTGACATGAGCAAAAGAATAGTTTCTTTAAATAGAACAGTTGGGAATGGATGAAATAGGTGATAGGATTAATGTCATGATTGTCATTAATTGTCATGATGAGTACTGGGTGATGTATCAAATTGTTGAATTACTATATTGTACACCTGAAAGTGTGTTAACTAAACTGAAATTAAAATATGAATACATACATTAAAAAAATAGAGTCCCAGGTTTTCCTGTTACTAAACCAGTGGCCTAAATCTAATTCTTTCAACTGATTGATATAATATCTCACTTTTCCATTAAAAAGAAATCACTTTCATGGAGGTCTTAACATTTTTCACAGTCAGATTTTGTTACTGCAGTTCATCTGTTCAGCTTGGATTCCCAGGATGCAGCATCCCACCAACTTTGTCAATGGGACTCTGACCAACTGGTTCTGGACACCATCCTGTAGGCTCCTCGGTCCCCTAGCCTGGCTCAGAGGCTCTGTCCTGGTTTGCTACAGCCCCCCTCTTCCAGTCTACACCCAGTTCAGTGCAGCATGACAGCAATCTGGCATTTTCCTTCCTTGAAATGGGTTTCCTCCATCAAGAGTTCCTGATTCTCTTAGTGCTCTACTTTTAATCTTTCATGGGCAAACTCTCTTAACACATCAGCAGGGCCAATTAGATTACAATATTTCTTCCTGCTAGTATCTTTGCATTTCAACTAGGGTCATTTTTCAACCAGAAATGCCTTTGTTTGAAGACTTTTATAATATCCACATCCCTCAGCACCCTATTTATCTCCTCCTAAACTTTCAGAATCCCCACTTATAACTGTTGTACTTATTTTTACTATCTTTATTGTCTAATTAGACTTTGGGCCTCGTGAAAAGTGGAACATAGATTGTATTTACTTTTGGATCCTCTGCATTTTGCATAGTACCCAGCATAAAATAACTACTAAATATATATGTGCCGAATAAATTTATCCATCCATCCATCCATCCATCCAAGAATTATTGAGCCAGATGTTGTGCTAGGTAATGGAGAAGTTATGATAGACTCGGGGAAAATAATTAGGGCCAAGTGGGCCTCTTGATGCCCTTCAAATCACACTTCCCTGGCAGCAACTTACACCACTTGTGCAGGCCAGTCCTGGATAAAGGTTAGAGGGGTGAAGCACAAGCAAGGACAGAGCTCACAAATCATTGGTTCCTGACACTTGCAACAACTTTGAAAGCCTTTAAAACTGTTACCTTCAATTTCAAGGCTCTAGTACTCACCCTGCTAAGAAGACTTTTGACACCCTAGCCCCATAACTTCCTCCCCTGTCCAACTCACAGCAATTGGCAGATCTCAGGATTGATGGTCTAGAAACAAGGGAGAAAGTCCCTAGGTCAAGATCCTAAGACTCTGGAATTCCCTCTCTTCCAAGCTCTGCTTTCTTCTACGCAAGGCAACATGCCAAAAGAGTCCCCTTTACTCCTGAAGCCCACAAGTGACAAAGGAATATTCAAAGCTTCACCATTGTCTGAAGTTCTCTTTCCCTCATTCTGCAAGTGGGCTGTAATAGTAATTGCTGGAAAGTGTCCTGTCTAAAAACCTAGGTGCTAGTTTCAACCACAGAAATAGCTAGAAAAAGGAAACTGTAAAAAAAGAGATAGATTAAATTCACTGAAAACTCATGCTATGTTAATTATACACCACAGGAGCATTCAGGATATGTATTAGAATATCAAATGATTTGGCACAGTGAACAAACAGAAAATGTGCTAGTTTATTCTTCTAGTACAAATATATACATTCAGCATAAATAAGTTTAACTACTACATATTATTCAAGGAAATACCTTATTTTTTTAAATGAAACTTTAGTAATTTGTGGTTAAATGCCAGTTATCATTTATCTCTTATAAAGTATTATTAATCTTTAAGCTTTTCAGCTTCATAAAATACTATGCAGCTGTTTGTATCAATTAATTCTCATTTTAATTTTTTTGTACCCCTGCATAACTATTCTCATTTTAGAGATACAATAAGAGATACAAAACTTTTTTTTTTTTTTTAACTTTTTAATGTTTATATTTGAAAGAGACAGACAGACAAAACACAAGTAGGCAAGGGGCAGAGAGAGAGGGAGCCATAAAATCTGAAATAGGCTCTGGGCTCTGAGGTGTCTGCACAGAGCTTGATGCGGGGCCTGAACTCACAAACCATGAGATCATGACCTGACCTGAAGTCAGACACTTAACTGACTGAGCCACCCAGGCACCCTGAAACAATACTGTTGCAATAGATTTGAACAAAGTTAAAGAATATATAATTGGTAAACAAGGTTAAGAACCCCAAATTCTGAAGTCTTGATTCAACTATACACCAATGGTTAAAGATCTACTTTATAACATGTATAATACAACAAAACTCACATAATTCTACCATTTGTTTTTGCTCAAGGAGAAAATGGCTAAACATGCCTGCCAGTGGCAAAAAAGAAAGGAGGCTAGTTTGTAGGTTTCAAACTCTTTTAGAAAATGGCTTACAGGTGGAGTTTGATTCCTATGTTGTCTCCAAGCTATTACAAGTGCTGCCATATGATTTTAAAAAGTCATAAAAACCAACTAAATATAAGTAATATCAGCATTGAAAAAAAGCATTGTTTGGTATACATTCATTCTAAATTCAACAAAAATCTCTTTAGTTCTTTATGTATTATTTCACCCAAATATCATCCACTAAAATTGATAGACTTTTAAAAATATGTACTACACATATTTAGTATAAAAATACATAAAACTATGTAAGTATACAGTATATAAAAATACAAAACAAAACTAAAATTTTAAACTATATAGATAATTTGAATGTAGATATACAAGTAAAAGAAAATCTTATAGTTACTAAGATTGGAACAATTGTTTGGATGAAAACCAAAGCACAATGGAATCAGAAACTGGATTCTTACTGATTAATAATGAAATATATACCAATTTATATTGGTTATGGTGCTTTTAGCAGCCATTTTAAAATAATCCAGCTCAAATTGGTAAGAACAATTAGGAAATGCATTGGTTCAAATGACTGAAAGTTCAAAGCCAAAACTAATCATTTTCTCTCTTCTTTCTATACAATTAGATTTCATCCTAAAGCTAATTTTCCTGTTGTTGTCTGATAGTAAAAGACATTGGAGGGAGCTACCTGCTTCTTTGCGTATGTTAGACCAGTTTCCTCACCTTGACATTATTGACATTAATGACATTTTGAACCAAATAATTCTTGTACTGTCTTCTGCCTTATAGGATACTTAGGATCATCCTTGGCCTTTACCCACTAGATGCCAGTAGTACCCCCAAAACTGTAACAATGAACAATGTCTCCAGACATGGTCAAACGTTCCCTGGGAGGCAAAATAATCCACCGTTGAGAATCACTGATATAAGAGAAAGACCCTTTAGGCAAATATGGGGAAATTTTCCCAGAAGTCCTTGGGAAATATTGTCTCAGACTAAACTGACTTAAATTGTATGGCCATCATGAAGATCAGAAATACTTTAATTAGAATTATATTTCAATAAAACTGGGGCGGGAGGAGAAACAAAAAAGAAATACTCTGATCAGGACTAATTAGGTCAAATTCCTAGTAATAGAAAAGGGGTCAACTTCCCTTCAATCTTGGGGACTATGTAAGGGAAAGTGGATTCCTAAATAAAACTGGAGTTCAATCAGGAAGAAACAAAGGATTTAGAGTGGGCGACCAACAACATTCACAAATAGTTCCTCAGAACAAACAAGACTGACTCTGAAATGTATATATAAAAGATACTTCTCAGGTGAATCTTCATAGAGGAAAAACTGAGAATTGTGGTGAATTCATTTATTTAAATTTTCATTGAGTATATTCCATACACCAGGCCACTAGGTGCTAGAGACAGGGTGATAAACAAGATGGACTCCCAGGCTTCATGCAAGTCTATTGGGACTAGAGTGAAATAAGTAAGCTACTTGCCTCAGGCACAAAATTTAACCAAAACACTCAGAAATCAAGGTAAATAACACTTAATGAAACATTAGATATTAATTATAACATTGATATTAATTATTATGCTAATATTAATATGAAGTTATTTTAACAAAATATTTTTTTTTTAATTAATTTCCAGGAGAGAGAGAGAAACAGCATGAGCGGGGGAGGGTCAGAGAGAGAGGGAGACACAGACTCTGAAACAGACTCCAGGCTCTGAGCTGGCAGTCAGCACAGAGCCCGACGCAGGGCTCGAACCCACAAACCGCGAGATCATGACCTAAGCGAAAGTCGGACGCTCAACCGACTAAGCCACCCAGGCGCCCCTTTAACAAAATATTTTTAAACCAAAAATAATGTTTTAAATATCCACAATGAACACAGTATCAAAATTTTAAATAAAGACAGGATTGATGACAGTGCCTTGGTGAGCCATACTAGAGCCTGTGGTAAAAGGAAAATGATCAGTAATACTAAGTCAAGGCAGTGAGTCTTGTGAATGCTGCATAGATTTCTGACATATCTTGTAGGTAGAATGGAAATGACTGGCGATTGAGTAGATGTGACCAGATGCACAGTCACTCCAATTACTGAGAAAAGAACACAGGAAAATAAGCAGGTTTGGTAGTGAAAGTAAGTTCAGAAAAAATAATGGCCAAATTGAAATTACGGTACCTGAAAATGTTTCATCTGATCATGACGTCCAAAACAGCCTTGATACATGGGTGTAGAGTTTATGATAATATCCTTAAAAGCATTAATTACTTTGTCAGTAACCCTCAATAGACACTAAAGGGAGAATATTCAATGGAGGCAATTCTTTGAGATCTGGTGGGAAGAAGTAAGTGGGGCCCCCAAAACAATGGAATTCAATTACAAAGCTTCTGGGAGTCCACCTGATTCAGACTAAAAAGCAGATTAAAATTCAGATTAAAAAACAGACTAGCTAAAGAAATAAATGGACTATATGTCCTTACAATTATTTCTCATTCACGCTGTTTCATTCAGTCAACCTTTTGATGAAAATCAAACAGGAGACAAGTTGAGGGTATCACCTCTGGAACAGGTTAAGAGTTCAGGCATTTGTGTTGCAATTAAGGGCAGATAAAAATCAACTGACTAGACAGTTTTTTGTTTTTGTTTTTATTTTTTAACATTACAGGAGTTTAACTAAACCTTTTGCCAAGGCTGTCTTATGAGTAGGTAGTCAGATAGCCGTGGCTGTGATACATTTTGCTGCAAAATTTTTAAACAAGATTTCTCTCTCATGACTAAAGAAAAATATTTATACCTTGTTATAAACAATGCTAATAGGAGCACAACTTTAGGCAAGTTAGTTACAATATGCAGTAAAGTACTAAATGAATTTACCAAATATATAGACAAGATATATGATAATAGATTAAATTTATGGAAATTGTATAAATTCTGTTTTACAGAACTCAATCTGAAGCCATTTTATCTAATAACTGGTAGGTAACAGCAGCTGCCTCTCATAGATTGTACTCCTAGTAAGTCAAAACAAAAATTCATGCATAAAACATGAGTTAGGATATATTGGGGAAGAGATATATATTTTAAAATGTGATAAAATCCACTTTTAAAACAACAGTTTCAGAAATTATTTGAAATTTGATTTTTCACTTTGCAATTTTTATAAATGATATACTCTACAAATGATCACAAATTTACTTTGAAGTGTAATGTGATATCACAGAGCCAAAAATAATTGATAATTTTATCAAAAGCTAAATTTGATCATGGTGTCTTTAAATTCTCATAACTGGGAAGCTGTGACTAACAACTTTCAGTTCTCTGCTCTGTATCTCTAGGGATATAAAGTCTCAAAGTAATTAAAACAGTAAAATGAAACCTCTTTAAGTATTTTAATTGGTCGTATTAGCATTAGGTGTTGAACTACAGATTTTAATTACAATACATATTAATTAATGAACCACGGAGGTGAATTATTTCTTTGGAAAGTTACCATTTTGCTTGGATTTCATGTACCTGCATTAAAGGCAATTTTCCAAAAAAAATTAGCTGTTTTGAACCATTTTCTTTTAATCTCTGTGTCAAAATGATTTTTAGATTGTCTTCTCAATTTAAATATTTTCAGTCTATGAATAAGAAATGATATGTGAAGCAATTAGAACTGATTCTTATTGATTTGAAAGCAATTTATTTCCCAGTAAATATATAAAATATATATTGGAAAGGCACTCTAAGAATGGAAAACTTTCAACTCATAAATTTATATAACTAATATGAAGTACTGATTATCACAAGATTGTAGCAAACATTTGAACTTGAAAAATTTAACACAATAATGTAAAAATTACATGTTTTAAGAAAACATTCAACTCAAGCATCAATACTCTTCTCCAAAGGAGAATGTTCTAGAAACCTCTTTTTGTAAACAGGAAAGTAAAAAAACAAAATCTGCACTATCTTAGGTATTCTGGCCAGTGAAGTAAGATGTGAAATAGAAATTAGAAGTAGAACGCTTGAATGAGAGAGACAAAATTATTGTTTGCAAAGTGTTCAGAAATTCATTAATTCAATATCAGTTCCAGGCACTGTTCTAGGTGCTGGGAATACAATGATAAATCAAACAGATAAGTTCTAAGATCCTTCCCATCTTTAAGTTTCTCTACTCTGTGATTTATTATTAGTTCTCCACTATGTGCCATACTGCTCTGAAGGACCTCAGTATGATTAAAGATAACAGTGACCAAAAATAATAGGTGCATAAACAACACAGAACGTTACTTGTCTTGCACATAAAAGTCCAGGCACATCTGCTTAGGTCTGTAAGTGAAACTCTATTCAACAAAGTCCTAAGAATCCAGATTGGTTCCAGTTTACTGCCTGGTCATCCCTATAAATAATCTTCTTTTTTCATAGTCCTAGAACTCTAGCTATCACATAAATTTCAAGGAGTATTATGGAGGAAGAAGGGGAAGAAAAAACAGAAAACACAAGCCTACAGTCTTAACAAAAATTTCCCAGGAGCAGCCACATACATCATGTTTCTTACAAGCTTCCCTTTCATCAGAATTTAGCTACATGGCATTGCTTGTCTGAAAAAGAGATGGGAAAACGTAATTTTTTCCTTTCTTTTGTATTTCCTTATAAAGCAGCTAGAAGCAAAACAAAAAATGAGGATTATAATTCAGAGAAAGTGGGTTACTGGGACAGAAAACTAGAGTCTCATTCAAATAAGGCAATCATAAAATCATGTTAACATCGTCCTCTGAGATGGAGTACAATGCTTCCCACATCCTAATACAACTGCAAATATAAACAAACCTCTAAAGTTGTGGGCTACCCTATTTGTCTGCTAAAGGAAGAAGAGAGTATGAATAACCACTGGATATGAGAGGAGCTATGAAAAAGGGAAAGGGTATCACGTCATCTTCCACGGAGCCATCATTCTTTAAATTTTGACAAACTGGCTACAGTTACTATTATAAACTTCTCTGAACACCCTAAGTAGGTAATCATAGAATGCAAGTCTAAAATACACTGCTTATAACTTCTGAGTGGTTGCTGAACTAGATGGTTGTCAAATCTAGTTTTCACCACCTTCATAAGGAATGTTGGCTGCATCATTCTGACATGATTTAAAGACATCTTTCAAAAAAGAAGTAGTACTAAAATGAGTCGTTTGTCTGTGATTCTGTTTACCATGATTATATGGTAAAGTGGACATGGACGTGTTTTACAGGAGGGATTAAGCGAAATGGTTTTCTCAGAGAGTAAAACTTTAGAACAAGACTATTCATTTTGAAAGATATGGAATGAAAGAACCCAAAAACTTCTAACACTATCTAGGCTCGTGTTTAGAGTCAACTAAGATTTCTTTTAGTGACATTCCAGCCTGAGTGCAAAGCATTGATAATTTTATAAAATAAACCTGAAACCTTTCAAAGGCCATACTCAAGTTTCCCATCATAGAGTTTTGTATATCAGATCAAGTGTGTGAGTTTATTAAGGTATTTTCCATTGCCAGAAAAGGTTTACTTTACCCACTAAAATCCCACTCAAATGGGTATCAAATGTCCAGTGTGTCCTGTCACATGATATAATTTAAGTCTGAAAATGTCCATGATTTGCTTTAAGCAGAAAGTTAAAATCTTTCTCAATGGAAACAATAGCGTATATCCCTGATAAAGTGAAGGTGATCCAGTAAAGGGTCATGACTTAGCCCTTTCTTAGCAATGGAAAATACACACACACACACACACACACACACACACACACACACACACACACATCTTGTCTGCTCCCATGTTATGTAGCATCAATAAACCAACCTGTTTTAATTTTAACACAACAAATCCCTTTCAAGCTTTGAAGCCAACCCTTCCATATACACAGTACTAAGTAGCCATGGTGGACTCTCCCATTCAGCGTAATCGTGGTAAAGCTATTTAACTGAGGGAGACAAAATAAATGAGTAGCATATAATCTCTATTTTTAAAGAGCTAACAGTTCAGGAGAGGAAGGAGTATAACTAGAAAATATAAGAATTCTGACTCAAAATCCCTATGACCAATGTAATAATAAAAAGCTAAATGAAGGAAAAATCACATTTTAGAAGAAATACGAAAACTTAAGATGAAGGTGGCATTTGAAAAATATCTTGAATACTAGGTAGACACAGTAAGAAGGGCTTTAGGGAGGTGCTGTGAACTGGGGAACTGAGGGCTTGGTTTAAGATATACTAAGTTGTCAGGGAACCTGGGTGGCTCAATAGGTTGAGTGTCCGACTCGTGGTTTCAGCTCAGGTCATGATCTCACAGTTTTGTGAGTTCGAGCCCCACATTGGGCTCCAGCCTGACAGTGCAGAGTTTGCTTGGGATTCTCTGTCTCCCTCTCTCTCTCTACCCCTCCCTCACTTGAGCTGTCTCTGTCTCTCTCAAAATAAATAAGTAAACCTAAACAATTATTTAAAAATAAAAAGATATACTAAGTTGTCAGTTGCTTGGCACATACAGTAAGAGTAGTAGCACAGTGAAGAAAGGATGGACAGGTGAGTAATCACCCATGTGAAGGGCACTGATGAGGTTGTGAGGAAAGCTACTTAATTTATAATTATGAGGTAGCCATTATAGATTTTTATGAAGAGGACGTTATGACCGATGTGGACTTTTGGGAGAATAACCTAGCATCAGGGTGTCAGGCAGAATGGACAGAAAGGTCTCAAAGGCCATTGCCATTAATCACATGCTACAATACCAGGAGCATCTTGATTATTTATGTAGAACTGAGACAGGTGAGAAAAAGGCAGTAATCACCTTTGCTAAATCTTTTATCTTTGGGAAGATGGCTTCCAAGCTCGGCATTCTAATTCAAGTTTTCTTCATATAGAAACCTCTCCAGATCAATCTTTTCTAACCCCCATTATTTGTGCTCCTGGGAGGAGAATTTAGTATCTGGCCACATTTAAATGTTACACTTCCTAGGAGCAACTAAGAAAAGGGGGCTGTTGGCAGTGAGGGTGCATCTTATCTCATTTAAAAAAATGCTGCAAACTCATTCAAGGGAATCAATCTGACCAGGAAATATCTGAAAGGCATGTTATTTTCTCTATTCAACAAAAAGAGGAAAGTTAAGAGATGGAGCAGAAATATTCTGCGACTGTGAATTTGATCAGGTGGTTTCAATCCCAAACTACTTAAACACAAGCTATTTAAACAACAGTAGCATTTTAAAATTATGTAATTCTATAGCAAAAAAGGAGGGCCTTAGGGGGGGACAGAGTTTTCCCTTGAGTCTTGTAAAAATGATAAATACATCAAGAAGGTGAATAGAATTGTTCTGTGCCTGCAAATTGGCATGGAGGTGTTTACCTTCTGTAAGATTATGACCTCAGATCATTTACTAGAAATTACAACTTCACAGCATCTTCAAGAGACTTTAACACCGCAATATGCTTTTCCTTAAAAAAAAAAAAAAAGATTTTATTTTTGAGTAATCTTCACAGCCAACATAGGGCTCGAACTTACAACCCTGAGATCAAGAGTCAACATGCTCTACAGACCAAGCCAGCCAGGCACCCCCACACTTTTACCTTTTTATGTGAGATGTGTATGAAGCAGATATTAGTTTGGGATATACGAAGGAAGGTTTAGACTTTTTCTTTTTTTTTTACGTCAGAGAACACAAAGCAAAATATGCAGCGGGGATTATTAAATCAAATTTGATGGAGCATAGTGATTTATCTTATCCTCTCTAGACAAGCCCCTTTCCAAAATTTTATTACTTTCCATGACAACTGTACTTAACCGAGTGAGCATAAGGTAAGGTTTTCAAGCTAAAAGAATTACAGCTGCCTTTCTGTAGACAACATCAACAAAATCTGATAAAAGAACTAGAAAAAATGGGCACATGAGTGTTTGTGTTCTCTTGTTTCTGACGATACCAAGTTGCTTAGTAATTACATGACACCCAACTGAATTTGGTATTGGCCTGGGATGAACCAACAATGGATCTGATGATACACTGAACTAATCTGGATTGGTAATTTTCATGCTTCTCTATTTACCTACTTGAAGAAAATAATAAAACTATAGTGCAGTATTTACTGATCATGTCAAAACTACTTGAAAAATTCAGTAAGAAAGATTATAAAATTAAAAAGGCTAATGGCTTTCGTAGGTGTAAGTAAAACAGCAATTCATATGTAAACGACACTGGAGGAAAAGATGAAACAACATGCAGCTCATGCAAATTAAGAACTTTAGATCCAGTCTAGAAGCTTGTGTTTTGTTCACATAATAACAGTCAGCTGAGACCAGGCAGAGATAAAATATTGGACTCTGTCACCAGCCATAAAGCTTTTCTTTCAGAGTTCTTGTGCTTCCTTCAGAGTTCCTGAATTAATAGAGCTTTGTTTCTATTCAGACAAAGCTGTAAAACTGTCTGAAAATAACAGTTCTCTCAATGTGAAGGGAGAAGAATTCTGCTTCTGAGTTACTTGATGTATTCAATTATTTGTACAAGAGTCAAATACGTATCTTTTACTTCTCTACTAATATAGAAGGTTAAGAAAGTATCATAAACCAAGAATCAATTCATAAATTTATTGCTAATACTATTTTCTAGGTCTAAAATCAATCACAGCTCCTCTCATTCTGCCATGTACACAACTGAAGAGAGAAAGAGGGAGAGAGAGAAAACATGCACATCGACCCAGGAAGAAAACTTCAACCCAACCAAAGCTTTGGATTATTTCAAACCTCTTCTTGGGAGTGGAAAAGATCAAATATCTAGGTTTGATTAATTTCAGAGGGTTCATAGGATAATGCTTCTTAGTTGCCATTATGTCATGCATTCCACTCCTATTGTATGTCAACCACTGTACGAAGTACTTTACATGCATGATTTCATTTAACTCCTGCAATAACCTTACAAGCTAATATGCACCCATTTTACAGATGAAGAATATTAGGTTTAGACAGGATAAGACAAGAGCCAAAATTTCAACTTGGGTTTGTTTGACTCATATTCTAAATGTCATTAGCCATGATGCTTTCACAGAACGCATAGCTTAATCAGTTTTGCATACTGATCATTGCTAACGGCTCCGAGTAGTTGATTTCATAAGCAATTATAAAATTTCTTGCCATCTGAAATTATTTTTTTGTAATTATTCACAGGCAAAAAAAAAAAAGACGTCTTTCTATGATTGCTAACACTGGACATATTGCCTCTGATCAGCAGTCAAAGGAAAACACCTGGGCTTTGCTTACTCCCAGTCCAAATGTGAAAAATGTCTTTAATCCCTGGCAGAATTAGTCAGAACTATATATGGCAGAGCTCATGAGTTCTTAATGAATGAATGGATAGGTAGGTAGAGAAAGAAAAAGAAGCAAGGAAGCAAGTGAACAAGCAAGTTGCCATTGTTTCATTTAGGGAAGAAATAAGCAAGATTTAATACTGTGATTGCCTCTATCCAATCAAACCTAGGTTCATTGTTAGTCATTCTTGTCTCCTCCATTTACTTGACTTTCCATTCATACACTGAGCAGAGTACATTGTTAAAGGCATGTATGATGAGATGGAGAAGAAAAGCCTCAGGTTTCACACCCTCTCAGATGCATAAAACTTTTCTTGTCAACTCTGGAGAAACTGGGAATTGGCCCAAAACTTTTGTTATCAATCTGTCACTTAGATCATCATTCATATGCGGTCCATGGAGAATGAATCATTAGATGTTGGGTTTAGAAATGTCCTTCCATTACATAAGAACACAAAAGTGGTTCAGAAATAAGTTTTTATTGTCCTAATACTTTTTAGCTCTGGAAATATGCCCATCAATATAATAACATATAGATATGTACCAAGTTCCCATAGAACCAATCATTAAAAGAACAGATCTAATATGGGAATTATATTTATTCATTCATATTCCTTCTAACATTTATATTTGTTGATTGATATATAAATTAGAGCATTGTAAAAAATAATCCTTGAATGTTTAATTATTTACATTCCACAAGAATATTTATTCCATTTGGAATTTTTCTAAAGTTAGTCATAAATTTTGACATTTCAATTTTGTTAGTGCTTATAGAAATAGCAAGACCATATTTTATTTCATTTTGAGAGGGACAATACAATATTACATCTTACTGAATATAATTCTTAAAAATTTTTCTATGTGTATCAAAAATCTTAGAAATATATGGAAAGGTAAAGAGTATATCCTTTATTTATCTTGTCACTGTCAGCATTTCTCATTGTGAGTGAAAAATGGTCTTTTCTTATCTTGTCAAATAACAATGGAAGCAGTATTAGTCACAGTTTGCATGGAAATCTGCCAATAAAAGAAAGCTAAGTAACATTTCTCTCCAAACCTAATAAATATGTCCTGTGGCCTTTTGTGGGGATATAAAGTATGACTCAAGATATCAGCCAAAACAAAGCAAAATTGCAGGAAAGAAAAGAAACAGACAGTAAAGTCTCACTTTTTCTGTACCACTTACAAATACCTAAAGCCATGTTGAAGTATAAAAGAAATGTCACTTCGGTGTCTCTGTCAATCCTCTCTTGAGCTTGGAAAAGGAAAGAAAACCGCCTTCCCCATCATAAGTGTACAAAAGAGGAGTCTTGCTGGTAAGGTTAGCATCTGTCAATATCAGGCCTGGTACAATAGCAAAGCTGCTCTTTGAATTGTTTGCTTAATGAGATCTCCCAGTGAATGGAGTGTCTCTGTAGCTTGGGGTTTCACAAGGGACACAATGCTGCATATGGATTATTTTAGATAGGAAGGAGGTTAGTTTCAACAAGCAAGTGAGAAATAGAAAGTGAGAAATAGAAGCGTTATTATTATAATTTGAGTGTTTGCATTGAAAATGATTGAAATTGGTTTCTATACATTGTCTATAGGCTTGAAAATTCATATATTTTATTCCAGTCATCTCATTTTTCTCTGGAACATTCTTTTTTATACTGGCTTCCATTCATTGTTAGTGTTCCATTTGTGGACCACTGCTATAGAATTTTAATGAGTTCCATGTTAAACACCTATTAAAATTCTTTTTTTTTTTCAGAATCATTCTGTAAGGAGCAAGTCCATACATACTCTCTGAGTTTACTAATATTCCCTACTACAAATGAATATAATTTATTCTACTTTTTAAGAATAATTCCAAGAAACATAAAACAACTACTTTGGCCTACTGAAACCTCCATATTCCGTTCCAAATGCTCAACTTCTGCCATTAATTACAACTGCTATAATTTACTGTGTACTTGTATGACAGGCAATCTGATGTGCCCCATTTAAACTTGTCAACAACCTGCAAGAGAGGTATTACTTTCTCTTATACAGATGGGAAAACTGGGGACCAGAGAATTTGAGCATTTGCCTAAGGACATGCAGATATAATTCCAACCCGGATCTCTTTTTCTATAAAACTCAGGCTCTCTCATTCACTACTTCATAGTTGCTTCACAATATATGTAAAATAGCTTTTTTCCTTCAAATATTTTACTTTATAGAACACCTTCAGATTCATAGCAAAATGGAGATGAAGGTACAGAGATTTCTCATGTATACCCTACCCCTTTAACCCACACATTCATAACCTCTTTTGCTATCAACATCCTCCAGCAGAGTGGTATATTTGTTACAACTGATGAGCACACATTGACACATCATAATCAAGCAAAGTCCATAGTTTACACTTGGGTTCACTCTTGGTGTAGTACATAAGCTTGGACAAATGTATAATGACACATATCTATCATTACAGTATCATAGAAAATGTTTTCACTGCCCTAGTTTAACATTTAGAGTTTCCTTAGTCTAATTTAAACTTTTTACTTAATCTAATCTAAAAACCAACTTTAGATTTTTTTTTTAAATAACCTTGCACCAAAGAATCGACATGTTTCTAGGAATCATTAAACCTGCTATGGCTGAATTTAGAGGACAGCTAACACTGATCTTGTTTTCTTGGTCAGGCCTCAGAATTCTTGACTCATCATTTTAGAATGTCTTCCAGGAGATTCTTATAAAGGTTTTTAACATGATCACTTGCACTTGTTAAATCGTTTTCGGTCTCAAAATCTCTAAATGTCACACACGGACTATGAAAAGGCTTGGACTTTGTGACATAAATCTTACAGCTAGAGTTTCCTTAGTCTAATTTAAACTTTTTACTTAACCTATTAACTCCTCAAATCAGCATTTAGATATTACTTGGGATATTTTTAAAACATGGTTTTATTCAAATACACATACTTAAGAAACTGAGTATGTGTAGGCAGGTCTAAATGTCATGGTGAAAAATTCTATAGTAAATACTTTTGCAGGGAAGTTTGCAGGCTTTATATATAGAGAGAAGAATTTAGGGGCATCTGGGTGGCTCAGTCAGTTGGGCTTCTGACTTCAGCTCAGGTCATAATCTCAAAGTCCGTGGGTTCGAGCCGCATATCAGGCTCTGTGCTGACAGCTCTAAGCCCAGAGCTTGCTTCAGATTCTTTGTCTCCCTCTTTCTCTGCCCCTTCCTCACTCATGCTCTGTCTCTCTTTGTCTCTCAAAAATGAATAAATGTTAAACAATTTTTTGATTAAAAAAAAGAAGAGTTGAGCCATGTATTTCTCATATGCTCTCTTATGTCACAAACAGATATATTAATATTATTTTTACAAGGCTTTACAATGATTAAAGTGGATGTTCTGGAGCCTACTCATACTTCTATGAGCTGACCGTGTAATCCTTTTCTCAAGTCTGTGTTCACTATCATCAAGTTGATAACTTGAAATTGGTTACGGTGGGAGCATTTACACCATGGAAATGGACAATGACTACAAATCTGGTTGGCTCACCCTGCCCCCTACTACAGGCCAGCTGGTAAACATTTACAGTACAATGCTGATGAAATGTGGTAACACTTCATCATCATCAGTGGTTATGAAGTGTACCCTTATTCCAGGTGCAGGGAGTTCTGGTTCTCGATGGCTCTCGGCCATACCCCTCTGTGAACTGCCCTTAGCTACCGGGAGTTGCCCACACAGGATTAGGCCTCATGTCCACTGGGTAGCCTGGTTGACATGGGATACAAAGGCCCGAGTCTCAAAAAGCTATTCCAGCTCCAGAGCCTCATGTGGGATCAGATAAGGTTGCTGGTTCAACTGCATCACAGTTCAGCTTTTAGCTTCTCCTTGTACCCAGTCCTTCTGTCCTCTCTCCTTTACTCCTGAGAGTAAGCACCAAAATTGCTCAAGAATGAGCCCCCAAAACTTCACAGAAATCTCTCGGTGTCTATTTCACAGGGAATCTGACCTGAGACATCAGTGTAACATTGCCTGGCAATAGGAAGTGCTCAATAAATGTTAGTTGTTACCTAATATATTTGTAACCATTCCTTCACTGTAGCTTAGTTCCTAATCCAATTGTTAGAGATATTGGAAAATGGTTTTAAGTATGTTTTCCACTTTTTAAGTTTTTTCAAAAGAGTCTGCTATGGACAAACATAAAACAAAAACAAGATAATGGTTGTCTATAATTTTAGAAAACTCTTCAAAATTCTGGATCTTAACAAAGCATATACATTTGGGCCAAGTAAACACATAGAAATTGAATGGATTCCTTAGGGATTTTAAATAGTAAAAATCTCTTTAAGTGTCAGAAAAAAATGGTATGATTTGACTAAGCTATTAAAAGGATTTTAAAAGTTTCATCAACTTTAGATTGCTAAACCTTAAGCAAATGGAACTTCTAAGATATCGCACTCAGAAGTCTTTAATTGTAATATGAATGCAAATTTCATAACACCACAGTTCCGAGAAGGATTACCAAGGGGCTGTTTCTTCAGTAATCTGATTAGCCGATAAAAGCCTTCTTTGGTCAATTTCAAAGACAAAAATTGAATGTGATGGTCACATTATTGCCCTCCTGAGACCGTGAAGTACTAAAGCATAGTGCATCTCTAGGGAGAATTCAATGCAAACTGTAGCTCAAAAACATTGGGCAGCCATTCACAGCCAACTAGTAAAATAATATTCTTTGTACATTCTTGGTTATGCATGAATATCATAATGACTACTAGGGGATTAATTACTTTATTTAGAATCATAATATTTCTCAGAACCCTGTGAGGAGCATAACAAAATTAAGTCATAATAATTCACATATTGGTCATATATTAAAATATCTCTGACATATTAGAAAGACCATTTTTAAAAATTTCCATGCACTGAGAAATCACATTAAAGGAATATCGGTGTCTGATTTCTAGTATGGAATTCAGGTTCAGTTAACAAGATAATGGCAACATGCTATTACAGGAGGATACAATCTTGATTTTTTCCTTTTTATTTGTTGATTTATTAATTTACTCTGACAATACATTTACTCTGGACAAGAAGGCCCTGAGAATAATGAGATAAATGAGAAAGGTTATCCCTATTAAAGATCCACAGTTTTATAGACAAGACTCACATGTAAAGAAATAAATTCAGTTCTAAGTAGAGGTAATTTAAAAGATTTCTTCTCAGCATGCTTTACTTAGATAATATCACACTGCTCCCCTAGAACCTTTATCTCCATTAGACTTCCCTACCTCCTCTGTTGATGGCTACCAGTTATAAATTAAATCCCCAGACACATCAGTCTCAAACTGAGTCTATCAGAGGCCTAGCGTGGATTACCCCAAACAAGGTTTCCTGCCTTTTGGATCTGGAAAGATGAATGGGAGGCTACAGGCAGTTATTTTCCTAGTACGTGAATAATAAAGTCAAAGCAAAAGGAGATGAAATTGTTCCCATGCTTACATCCATAAGATGTTAAGAGTTGGTTTCTGTCGCTGATCCTAGAAGCAATCTGGTTGTCTTTTCAAAATAAACTGAAATCAAGTTTCTCCAAATCTTAACAAAAGTGCACATCATTCAGGTACCAGGAGGGGCTCCAGGTTTTGTGGGGCTTGAAACTTATACCATTTGGGAGTTCTCTTGGAAAAAGAATACAAAATTATTAATGCACAACCAGGGAAAAACACGGTTATTTCAAAAAGGAAAACACAAGTTACTGGATCTTTGGAGGATTACCTCTTTAATAATTTACCAGACATTGTTTACACAGAATTGCTTCCTATTTGCAAACTGGCCCACCTTCTCACATAGGACTGTCCACAATATCCGGCAACTCCTAGGACCGAGTCATGTGCTATTGAGGGGCCCTAAAGCTTAGGCTTCACTAGTTTCAAGGTAAATCTGCCTCCAGTTGCACATGTGTCCAAAGTATGGTGGGATAATAAAGAGAGAAAAAGGCAACCCTGGGTACTGGGAAAGCTTTCTCACAGAGGTGAGCACTCACAGGATAGTTAATTAGCTTTTTACTGCAAGGGAGGTGGGTGGGGCCAAGGCTGTGTGAAGTCTCTGAGCTATGTTGTGGTTTCAAGGAATAATAATTGAGAGAATCCCTCTCCATACAATCCTAGAATGTGCCTATTATGTGGTTTTCCATCCCATCTCTGTTCTTCATCTTCCTTTTTACTTCCTTGGCCTTTGAGCTTCTAAGAGGCAGGGTACTTCAAAGCCCTGCTTTCAGAATTTTTATGTACAGTATATGCATGCTATTTTTGAGATACTTCACCAAATCACAGTATTTTGTCCTAGTCTTTAAAATAGTCCTAATGTGGGGCATTGGGTGGCTCAGTCAGTTAAGCATCCTACTTTAGCTCACGTCATGATCTCACCATTCGTGAGTTTGAGCCCCGTGTTGGGCTCTGTGCTGACAGCTCAGATCCTGGAGCCTGCTTCAGATTCTATGTCTCCTTCTCTCTCTGCTCCTCTCCCATTTGTTCTCTCTCTCTCTCTCTCTCTCTCTCTCAAAAATAAACATCACATTCAAAAAAGGAGAATAAAAGAGGAGCAGAAAAATAGCAAATAACAAGGCTTTTCCCTTTTACACCAAGACCCTTATGATATTAGGAAGCTTAAGAATAACAAATCTATCTCTTCCATATTTCAGCAACATGGTGCTGGATGGAATGGGGTGGAAACCCAGAGAAAAAGTTTTAAGTGGAGGAAAATGACATTCCAATATTTTTAATTAAAAAATTAAAATCAAATAAGCTAAACTTTTCACAGAGTTTACACAAGAATTCTGATATGGAAGGAGAATGTGAGTCCAAACTCTGCTACCCATCCACTCTCTTTTCCCGATTCACAAAAACAAAAGAAAATAAAAACTTGGATATGATGCCTCCTGGTAACTATACTCAGAATCAGCCTGCTTTAGTCAATAATACAGTTAAAACCAAAGAAAAAATGGTTGGTCTCTGGTCCCTAGAATTGTGAAGGGCACTTCTGTGTGTATTCTGGAGGAATGGGGGTTTGGGAAGGTAGTCTAAGGTCCATGGTCGAACTTTGCTTTGAATTTTCTACAGCAGGAGGGTTTAAGGTCCTGTAACAATTCCCATAACATCTCACTGCTAAACTCTAAGGACCCTACCAGACGCCCTGCCTAATCAAAATGTGATCTCATTTCAAGCATCAGAGTGCCAGCTCTGAGCCATTTGTGAAACAGAAGCAGAACCTCCTCATCTGTTTTGTATTGTACCAGCTATTGAATATGGCACTTTTTCCTCCCTCCATCTGTAGACACCATCCTGAAGATGCTCTTGTCTACTTACAGCAAATGATCACACCACGCTGGCGTGACCTTCAGATCAATGTCCATGTTTTGTTTCCTCATCCCCTCATCCACAACATTTCCCTGTTTGATTCCCCCTTTGCTGAGATAAGATATTCCAGAATAATTATAATCACCAATGAAGATCTCTCTGCTATTGTATTTTTGAAATAGTATGAATGTTGACTTATTTTAGAATATCTGTTGGTATTGTGCCCGGGTGTGGCCTATGGTAAGGGCAAATCCCTATGTGGAGGAGTCAGCATCTTCTTCCAACAGGAGGATGAGGAGAAATGAGTTATTACTCCAAATATCATTTATGGGGCAGAGGCAGTTCCCAGGATAGGACACTGGAATTTGGGAGACATAAATAAAGCTAGGCATTATATCTGAGCTGCTTAAAGAGGTCTACCCAGCAAGTAGATCCAAGCAAAGAGATCCTCACATTGAAGATCAAAGAAGTCACATTTTAAAAGCCAACTTGGCCAGGGGAGTTTTCAAGGACCAGGGAGGACTATACTTTCCATGTTTTTCCCCTTTTTTTAAAGTGTTTACTATTTATTTGAGAGAGATAAAGAGAGAGAAAACTAATGTGGGAGGGACAGAGAGAGGGGGAGACAGAGAATCTGAAGAGACCTCTGCTCTGCCAGCGAGAGTCCAATGTGGGGGCTCAAACTCATGAACTGTGAGATCAGGACCTGAGCCGAAGTCAGATGCTTAACTGACTGAGCCACCCAAGCAACCCTCCATTTGCTGCTTTCATGTGGACTTTCTGCACTTATTATCAACTATGAAATACCTGGACTTGATGTTTAGGAACCAGGAATGTTTTCTTGCAAACTACAAATAATGAAATATGATATGCAGGTTTCTTTCCCAGATGACATTAATCTTTTATGTGGCCATCTATTAACTGTATCTCAGTATACATGAATTCCGTTAGAGTGTGTGTGCAAAGTCTCCTATATGTTTAGCCCATGTGAAGGTACCTTGAGAAATTACAATGGACATAGAAGGTCCAGGGCCCGTCATGTGGGAAATAGAATATAATTAATTAATACAATAGTCTCTCATGAGACTTTTTAATGCAACAATAGGCTTTGCAAAGTATTATATCCTATAAAAGATAGGATATCAAAAGACCAATCAAAACAAAAACAAACAAAATGGTGCTATTATCAGATGTGTCAGAGGAAACACAAGTTTTCCCAAGATTCCATCTTTGTCTCATCTTCTTTGGTCACCCCACACCTCCATTTAAATGATGTCATAATTTTCTTTCTAGTTCAGGTCTCTCATGGATTTTCTCATGTGATGATGTTAGGAGCTGTTTTGTTTTGCTTTTTCTAGTGCTGAGACTGAACAAGAACAATCACAGACAACTGCCAGGTACATTTTGAAGCAAGGGCACACATTTTGACAGTGATTGACAATAGCCATATCATTAGTAATAACTCTTATAAAAATCACACTTGTCATTTTGACCTCTTAGCTCATTCTTTAATCAAGCTGGCAAAATTCTGAACTTACAGAGGCATTTTTAAAAGTATTCATCATGTTATTAAATATCTGCCTCTAAACCCTCAGATAAAGGAAAGGAATGTTGCCTTTCATTACTTTGAAAATGTGAACTTCCAAATATGCTAGAAAATATTCTGATATAAGAGAATTTTTGCACTTTAAAATGTAAGCATCAGGTCATGTTGCATGGTCTTAGAGTTGTTACAGACAAAACTAAAAACAAAAAAACAACTGTAATATTGAAGCTGTTTTAGAGACTGGGATAACCAGGTTAGTTAAGGACAACTGGCTAATTATTACTGTAATTAATAGATGCTTATATGTTACAACTTCAAGCTGTGAGATGCTACGGTACACCTTACAGGACCATGAGAGAAAACAGGGGAAGAATCATTTAAAGCACGAAGGAGCACAGTGAGCGACATACAAGGCACAACTGGTTACTGTCAAGAGTGAAACCAGGACTTACCAGGGAGGCTCTCTAATCAGCATCTCATCCCTTAACAGTTCAGTTAACAAATCTGGACCAAAAAGCAACTGAAAACTTCATCTCTAATTATCAACCCCCCTTAAAGCTTAAGTTCCTAAAGGCTTTGCTAAGAGAATGGGTGTCACTAATCAATAATGACACTAAGTGAGACACTCCCAAGGAGCTCTCTTTCTTAGAGATGTTTGTTAACCCAGCAGGAAGAGTCTGCAATGAAATGCTTCTTACTTCAGGGTTAATTATTTGTCTTTTCTCCCCAAAGCCAATGGGAGCTTGAAGAAAGTATGAAAGCCTATTGCTGAATTCCAAGAGTGCAAAAAGAATCAACTCTGCTGGATTCCTAGCAACTAGTTCATTTTGGATTGTTTTTGTCTCAGTAAGGGAAAGATTGCTGGAGTATGGTCAAAGAATAGTCATTGTTTTATAGAGTAAAGGAGTTTCCATTGATTATATTATTTTTGAAATGCAGGCCTTCACAAATCTTCTGTTTTTAGGACACCCTGACAGTATGGTGGTTTGTTAAGATCTACATAAAAGTGAAAGCAATAAAGAGGTAACACAAAAACTATACACCTGGGTCAATAACTGGATTACATTTCATTTCTGAAAGAAAAATTCTTTTTGCGTGTGGATTATTTTTCATTTAAAGTAACAGGCTAGGTAGTCACATACATATAAATCAACTTCTTGGGTTAGAATCTTGCTTCTGCAATGTACTGAAGGAATTTATGTCCCTTCCTTTTTTGTCTTAGAATTAAGATCTTTAACTTCATTATATAGAAAAGAGTACTTGAAGGCATTTTACCTCTTAAGGTAATAATTAACTTGGGAATTTCACAAAAGTCATGAATATGATAATAAGGTAAAGGTAAGTTTACTATTTTTTCAATAGAAAATCAAGTTTTTGACCAAATTTTTTTTGGCCAAAAAAGGTCATTATGGGATCCTGGTAATATTCCAAAGAATGCTATTCAGCTTTGTCTGTAACATCTTCAGGCTAACTGTTAAGCACTCACTGAGCATTTTATAATGCCTTGCCCCATTTTACTACCGTATTTGATAGGTGTCAGGTTGACAGCCTCAGTTCCTATTAGGCTTCGTGCTCCTTGAGGGCGGAGCTCATGCTTACTCACTCTTCCTTATCTAAAACTTAAATATTCTTCCGAGACTGCATCTGTCTTTGTGGTAAACTAAGGAGTGGCCTGTCCAAAGATGTTCACATCTTAAATCTCAGGACCTATGAGTCTATTACCTTACATGGTAAAATGAGTTTTACAAAGGTAATTAAGGATCTTAAGATGGAGTGGTTATCCTGGATCATCAAGGAGGGCCCAATGTAATCACAGGGCCCTAAGAAGAGGGAGGCAGGAAGCGCAGCATTAGTAGGAAAAGATATAACCACAGAAGCAAGAGGTTGGAGTGATAAGACAAAGTAGTAAAAGGGGCGCCTGGGTGGCTCAGTCGGTTAAGTGTCTGATGTCAGCTCAGGTCATGATCTCATGGTTCATGGGTTCGAGCCCCGCGTCGGGCTCTGTGCTGACTGCCAGCTCAGGGCCTGAAGCCTGTTTCAGATTCTGTATCTCCCTCTCTCTCTGACCTTCCTCTGCTCATGCTCGCGTGCTCTCTCTCTCTCTCAGAAATAAATAAAACATTAAATTAAAAAAAAAAAAAGACAAAGTAGTAAGAAAGACAAGGATTGCCAGTAGCCTCTAGAATCTGAAAAAGGCAAGAAAATGGATTCTCACCTCAGGGCCTCCGGAAGGAACCAGACCAGCTAAAATCTTGACGAGGTTTGAAGTATTTTATTACAGCAACAAAATAAAACTAATACAGTCTGTTATTATTTGGTGCATTAAAATCATCTATTCCGCTTGAGTCCCTCTATAATGAACCTTAGAACAGGCAGAGTGTGAGAGGTGAAAACTCTTGGGCTCTTAAAAGTCAAACTTCCTGGATTCAAATCTGGGCTCTATACGAATTAGCTATCTGACTTCCGTATCCTTTAAACTCAAACCTCAGTTTCCTCATTGGTAAAAGGGAATAACAGTAGTTCTTACATTACATAGATGGTTTTCCTTTGAGAAATAAGGGTGTGTGTGTGTGTGTGTGTGTGTGTGTGTGTGTGTGTGTGTGTGTTTGTGTTTAGCACGTCTTTTGTGCATGGAAATTGGTCACTGTTTTTTAACAGGAAATGTAAGTATAGAAATATCAACTATCTAAATAAACCACCTTAGAAAAACATAGATTCTAGTTAGAAGTCACTTGTTGCTTTGTCTAATAAGCATATGTGAGGAAGAATTTTTTGAGGGTTCAATTTTCTGACAGGCTTAGTAACTGAGGACAGATCCAGAAAACACTGTTAAGTTAGGCCCCGATGAATGCAGCTTTATTTTGGCTGTGTCTGTGTAGCTGTGGTTTTCTTCACCTAGCATGTTCTATCAGGCCTCTGGAGTCTTGCCCATGCCACTCCCTTCTGCCAGCAAGTCCTCCTCCATCCTACAACTGCTAACCCGCAGTCTCCATGAAGTCTTCTCTGACTCCGCAAGCTCCCAGTTATGAACCTTTAATTCTCTCTATGAGTTCTTCAGGGAAACTGCTGTTTCTTTTTTATCTCAGAGTATCATGCTAGGCACCAAAGATATAATTCAAGAAAGGTGAAGACTAGATTATCTGATAAATCAGTCTTTGAGGGTAATCTAGTGATTTGAGTTACTTTAAACGTAATATCCCTCCCCAATTACAATGATCTCATAAATTTGTCTTAAAATAAGCTTTATCAGTCCCTATATTTTAATTAATTAATTAGAGAGAGTGAGCGAGAAACAGCAGGAGAGAAGAGCAGGGAGGAAAAGAGAGAGCATGTGTGAAAAAGAGAATCCCAAGCTGGCTCCACATTCAGCATGGAGCCAGACATGGGGCTTGATTCCACAACTGTGGCATCATAACCTGAGCTGAAATCAAGAGTTGGATGGTCAACCTACCGAGTCACCCAGATGCTCCCAATATTTTAATTTAATGAGGTATTATATTGATACACATTTCAGCAAACTCTAGCAAATCAATAGAGTATACATGTTGGTTTGAGAAAAAAAAAAGTATCTCTCAAATAACACAATGAATTACAATAAAAGCATAGTATTGAAAACTTTTTACTGTGTGATAGAGGTAATGATGTTTAAGAATTTGTGTTTTTTTTAAATTTATGATAAGGTTACACAATTGAAACTATAACGATAAAAACCTTTTAAAACAAATCAATTTCCCTTTCCCCAGAGATGTTATAAGGTATAAATAAACCTTATGCTAAATTAAGTATTTGGGGAGTATTCTATAATGATGCTAAAATAGGAATTCAGGTGAGACAACAGCATTTACTTGCCTGCTAAATTTTCTGAAATATAGCTTTCTGAGGAAAGCAAGAGATGTCTGTACAAGTGTTTAACTTACCTGTCAGATTTTAAATGAAGTGTTTAACATGTATTAGACATTTCATAATGCTGTTAATGACATTTATTTCAAAGGAGTTATACATTATATAGAGAGAAAGATGAGATTGCTATGTCTCACTATCTATATGCTTTATGGAATCTCCTGCTTTAACTGTACTTTTTATGTACACAATATTTCTGTAGATATTCCTTACATTTTGCAATTTATAATTCTTGTCTTTTCAAAGAAAGGTCTTATAAAAACAATAATGTATTTATTTGTTAAAAAACCTCAATGTAATAAATATTAATATTTCACATTCATGTGGAATAGTTTCGTATTTTTCTCTCTCCATTTCTTAAGATAGTTTTTAAGCATTGAACTTTCCTAAATAGTGGTTGAGTATTGCCTAATTTATGGGGATGTAGGGGAAATTAAGGTGTTTTATTTATTTATTTATTTATTTATTATTTATTTATTGTTTATTTCTTTTTGAGAGAGAGAGAAACAGAGCATGAGCAGGGGAGGGGCAGAGAGAGGGAGACACAGAATTAGAAGCAGGCTTTAGGCTCCGAGCTATCTGCACAGAGCCCAATGTGGGGCTCGAATTCACGAACTGCAAGACCATGACCTGAGCTGAAGTCTGACACTTACCTGACTGAGCCACTCAGGCACCCAAGGTGTTTTTTTTAATAATTTAAAATAGAGTTGATACAGGGGGAAAAATAGTCAAAAGTGAATTTCAGACATTTCATAATGCCATGTGATTTATTTTTCATTACCACAAAGCCCAATGGCTATCAAGTGTCAAATAAATGTTGGGGAAGGAACATTCTATTACAAGTGGGTTGGAAAATGGTGACTTCTTCCCTGAGTTCTTCCCCAAGAAACCAGATCTGCCTTATGAAATAGTTCTGTGGCTTTCAAAATCCTGTGCAGAGAAAGGACATATTCCAGGCACAGTATTTAACTAGGTTATTAATAAAGGGATATAGAGTAAAAGATTAAAAATAAAAAGATTGTCTCAGTCCCCTGTCATGCGAGATGAAAAAGAAACCTAAAAATAAAGACACCAGGCAATATTTCATTCACCTGGAAAACCAGTGGATTGAAAAAATCATCTTTTAAATCCTTTCAGCTATTAGAGTTTATGATTTTAAATGGATGAAACAGTATATTAAACTCCATCATAAGTCAGACTTCTAGGACGACTCTACAAAAAAAAATCTTATCTTGCTTTTTCTTATCTCAAACAGGAAGTTTCAATAGATACCTTGGTACAAAAGGGACACACACACACACACACACACACTACCAAGTACTTCTGACTAGAAAGTTGGAAGTGTATGTTTCATCTAGATGTCAGAGCAATTCCAGGTCCAACAATCTTCAAAGACAGGTTTTCAAAGATTCCCTTAAACATTGATAAACTTATACATTCTTTATTAAGCTCCTACTATATCACAGATACTGTGAAAGCTGATAGGAACACATAATTAACTATGACATGGTCCTCATCCATCTATATAATAAATTCAAAGTAAAAGTACAATATTAAGTGAGTACAAGTGGAAAAAAGAGGCAATCTCATTGAGGAAAGGAGGAATCTTGGAGAAGGGATCATAGAAGCATTTAAGTTATTGTACAAATAATAAGATTTCATGTATAAGTAGGGAGAAAATGGGATGGCATTAAACAGGGAAGGAATTGTCTTAGCAAAGACATGGATGCATGATGGGCTTGGCAGATTTTGACAATAGTGAGAAGTGTGGCATGTCTAACAGGGCAGGTGGGAACATGAGCAGGATAAGCATGAGAGAAAAAATTGGGCTGCACCAAATACATGCTCGAGAGTTTGGACTTCTTTATATGGGCAGTTCAAAATCATGGAAGGTTTTTAAGCAGAGGATTTGAAATAACTCCTCTTGGAGTTGGGAAGAGAGAATAAAGGGGATGAAGATATAGAATGATTGGAGCCAATGAGATCATTTATTGGCCAACTCAGAAAGCCCAAGAGAAAGATCTTCCAAATATGAATTTAGTAGAGCAGGAAAGAGTAAAGAGACTCTTCCCCCCAAAACAGTCAGCTCAGCTACCACAACCTTCTAAAGAGACACCAAACCTCAGATATCAATCTAAGGATGCAGGCTGCCCTAGCATTGGCTCTGATCAGATGGCAGTAACTTGTAATTAGTGTACTAAAGTTAAAGACTAAACTCTCATGGCTTCTGTTTTTGTTAGACTGATAATGTTTACTTGTAAATGTGTGCCCAGTTAGCTTAGAAAATAAACTATTTGAAAATGTTTTGTTCCCCCAAAGTGGTAAATATGTCCCTTGAATCATATTTGAACTCTTAGTTGTTTAGCAAATCCATTTAGTTGTGGTGAATGCCAAATTAAACCACAATGAAACTCACTCAAGAATCACTTTTAGTTACTGAAGTGTGTATGCAAGAGATGTATTTGTTCCCATTTTATTACTCTTTATCCACATGTGGAATGGCAAGTGGACATTAAAATAATGTGTTAGTGGCTGGAGTTAGAATTGGGAAATGACTACAGATAGGCAGAAGGGATCTTTTGGGAGTGACAGAAATGTCATGAAATTAGACTGTAGTGCTGTATGCACAACTCCGCAAATTTAGTATAAGTCATGGACCTGTACACTTAAATTGGGTAAATTTTATGGTATGCAGATTATACTTCATTAAATCTGTTAAAATATTTTTGAACTGCATTTATTATGGATTTTAAATCTGCTAACTGTAATGGTAAAACCTGTAGTCATTTATTTAGTAACAATTTATAGAGAAATTACTAGGAACAGGTAGGTTCCTAGACAAGTGCTTCTCAAAATTCCATGTGTTGAAGAATTATCAGTGAATAGTTAATTCAGCAGATCTGGATCTGGGTCCATAATTCTACTATTTTAACAAATCTCAGGTGATGCCATAAGCTGGCAGAGATATGAATTCTGGTGTCACAGCTCTAGGACTGGGAATATAGCAGGGAACAAGAAGGCGATTCCTTGTTTCCATGGAGCTGGCTTCCTAGGCCGCCAGCAAGCAAGAAAACAAATAAAAGCTCAAGACAGTTTCTCATTTATATTACATAATGTTGAAAATAACCCTATGATTCAACATCTCTTCAAAATATTTGTATTTGCTGTCTCACATCGTGATAGGCAGAGGAGACATAGTTGTGAATAAACCACAGTTTTTGATCTCATGGGATTTATAATCTAGTGCTAGATTCATTTCACCCTCAAAACAACCCTTAGAGGCGTGTAATAGGATTCTCTTAATTTTACAGAAGCAGAGGCCATACAGCTCATATCAGTGCTTCATCTCAAAATGAAGAATTCATCTCAATGCCATGTTAAACTACATTCTTCTTAATTTCACTGTTACATTTAAGAACTGAAAAATTTAGAGAGCATTTACTATCACAGAATACTGTATATGTCTGGGCTTTGGTGCCCTTGGTAAGTTGGGTTCTTTGTACAGTCTGTTAAGGTGGTTCTCCTCTTTCTGGGTCTCACGTTATGAGAGCACTCTTGTGCTTATACAGAAGACGGTTGCTCAGGGACACATTTCTTTCTCTTCTTCGCAACCAATTTCAGCAACCTTCTGAAAATCTATTTATATTCTCCTCTCCTGGAAATTTGAAGTTCATCTTCATTTATCATCTGCAGATGTACTTCTCATGTTACTTACTTCCCAGTTTCAGCTCACTAATGATGTAGTTAAACAAAATAGAATCCAAAAAGGGACCCACTGAGGCCAACTCCTCAGATGCAGTGCTCATTTAATGTTAATCATCCAGTTCTCCAATGGAAGGTCTCTGCTTAACATGCTTATACTGGGGCAAGAAAAATCCACTGCCATTTACACAAGGATGTAAATTCCTACATACATATGGGAGAAATATTGGAAATTCAACAACTTTGCATGACTATGAAAAATAATGAAAATGTAAAATGGGAGATTATATGCTAGTATATGTTTGAACATTTAATACTATCCAACATTAAGTGAATGTGTACAAGTCTATCATTTATATTATTTGTATTTCTAATTGAAAAAGTCATCTTCCAGTATAGCTACATTTCCCACCCTATTCATCACCAGCACTGCTATTTTGAAGGCCTGAAACTGAGAGCCACTGACATAAGAGGATATATGTATGAATGTCTATCCAAAACTCATGTATATTCCTAATATTATACCCTCCCATTATATACTGTTTTAATTAATACTTGTAATTTTTGGTTGTCATCTTAACTGGCCCATTAAGAAACTAACCATGCTACCCTTCTAATTTGGAATATGAAACTTCTCAGTTCTCTACCAAAGAATACTCAATTTGAGGAATGTGAACAAGAGTATGTCTCCCCAAGGAACAGTTGACTCTACAGAACCGGTAATTTGAGCTGACCTGTTACAGAGAGAGAGAGATGTTAGTACTTACCTTGAAAAAAGTTTTGTGAAACAAATTCCAGGTTTTAGAAAGCTGAAGGGGAATAAAAAAAAGAATAAAAAAAAAAAAAAGACTCAAGAATGTAAACGTTCTATACTATTTGAATAACAATGGTTTCAAGACAATTATATTAAATACACAAATCTGGTTTTAATGGCCATGCTTAGAAGATGGGCACAGTGCTAAATGTGTAAGTAATTATGAACTTGGCACAGTAGCTCTGTTTATTTTAAGCTCTCTTTAGCTGCTCTGGTTGAGGATGTTTACTTAACCAGACTCTATTAAACATGCTAAAAACATTATTGCAGATTTTGTCTTTGTGAACACTTTTAATTGACAAGCTACAGAAGCAATAACTCATCAGGCATAGTAGATGATGGCACAGGGCTAGAGCAGAAACAAAGGGACAGGCAGGTATATTTTTATCTTGAAAAGAAAGAAAAGAGAAAAGAAAAGAAAAGAAAAGAAGAGAAGAGAAAAGAAAAGAGAAGAGAAGAGAAGAGAAGAGAAGAGAAGAGAAGAGAAGAGAAGAGAAGAGAAGAAAGAGAAAAGAAAAGAAAAGAAAAGAAAAGAAAAGAAAAGAAAAGAAAAGAAAAGAAAAGAAAAGAAGGAAGGAAGGAGACAACTCAGTTGAAATAAGTGCTTCTGAAAAGCAAAGGACTGACTGAAGACTGGTGTCTTCATTTACCAGACACCACGCCCTGTGTAGGGAACTGCTGGAGGCAGGTCCTCTCCATCACGCTTCCACCCACTGGAAATAGATGATGAGATTCAGCCTCTAACTCCCTACTTAGTTCAGTTACTCTAAGAGTTTGAAAAGTTCATAACCCCTTAACCATCCACAATGCTATCTAAGGCTAGGAAAGAAGGAAACTTTTGGGTGTGTTTCACAATGCAGGGACAAGGAGCTGAGAAATCATAGAAACTCTGGTCAATAATGATCCACATGGAAAGCTAGTTTTTAGCTTTAGTACCATTTATTTTCCTTCCCCTCCCTCTCCTCTCTTTCACCTTTTCCTCTTTGTTATCATCTTCATCTTCTTTGTTGTCTCTATCTTTATTCATCTATTTGGAGGGGAGATGGTCTTAATTTCATTTAAATAGTTTCAATGGTATTTCCTGATAAAGGTTGTTTAACCATGTACAAACATATTTAAAACACTTATTGAAAATAATTTGATCATTTTATGTAAAATGTTACTATCAGGTTCTCACAAATTAAGTTCACAGTAGAGAGACGGTGGTTTTATTCTAAACATGGGAACTAAAGAATTTTTGCCATATATTGTAATTATTTATTAAAAGATTTTTTTAAAGACAGGGAATAGGCAGGGAGGCAAAAAAGAACATTTATCTTGACTATTTACATAATTCTTAACCTGATAGAGATTTTAGGCCATGACTATCACAGAAATTATCTAGTATGGTCTTTTGAAGTTTGTTGACAAAAACCACTCCAAACACAAATCTATTTTATGTGGTGTGTGGTCTTGGAGGGAAAAATATGTCCTATTTAGCTGAAAAATGGGCATCCTAAAATAGCCCTACCAAGTTTATAGTAGGACAATATTGATAAATAAAATAATTAACATGAGAGAATGGTTATATGCTACTTCCTTTTTAAAAGGCAGCATATGGTATTTAATTAACAAAATGACATTTTTAAAATTTCTTTTTATTGAAGTATAGTCAATGCAATGTTACATTAGTTTCAGATGTATAACACAGTGATCTGACAAGTCTACACATTATGCCGTGCTCACCACAAGTGTGGCTACCATCTGTCATCATACAAATAGTGAAAATTTTTAAATGAATTGTAAAATGAAGTGAATTTGGGAGGAAACAAGTACAATATATTATTATATAATTTTTTTCACATATATGGGGTCTCTCATGTACCATGAATACTGTTTATAATAGAGTTTCACACTTAAATATAAAATTTTACATCAGTAACTACAGTACCACTTAGTTATGGGAAATAAAGGAACATCTAGATACATATTAATCACTTGAACTTATAGGAAGCCATTTAGAAAGCCGCTAGGCTATTCAAATACCAAAACTAATGCTATTAATTTAGAAACTATTAAATACAGATTTCATTGAGGAGCAATGGAACTAAGAACTAAAGCTTCAGAGTCATACAAACTCTGGTTAAGCTACTTAACCTCTTCTAATCCTAGGCCTTCATCTGTAAATGGGTGATAATAATTTCATTGTACAAAATTTTCAATAGTATAGTTAACAATACTGTATTGTATATCTGAAAGTTTCTAACAGAGTACATCTTAAAAGTCCTCACTGCACACACACAAGATTGTAAGTATGTGAGGTGACAGATGTGTTAACTGACCTTATTGTAGTAAATCATTTCACAATATATACATATATCAAATCATTATGTTTAAACTTTAAACTTATATAATGTTATATGCTAATTATATCCCAATAAAGCTGGAAAAAATATCAATACTTAAATGAAATAGTTTATGTCATGGCCTATGTCCAGAGCCTAAATGTACTTAACAAAAGTTAATTTCTTCATTTTAGGAAGTGGGAGTACTCTTCCCAAAGATAAGAGTCATGTTCCATCTATGTTTATAGCTGTCAAAATGCTTAACAGAGCATCTTACACAAATAAATATTCAACAAAATCTGTAGGAAGAAGGAAGAAGAGAAGAAAGGACATGGTTCTAATCCCAAACCAATTCCTGATTCAGGATGAGAAACAAAACTTACATAAGTAAACATTTATGTTTGACATTTACATATAAAAATAAATACTACCCTAAATGTGCATACCACTACTAAATTACTAGAGTCAGAAAAATAGTTTGTCTTGCTGCACAATAGGCATTTGACTAAAAGGATTCTTCGGCTCTTCATGGTGTTCATGAAAAAAAGGAGTGGATACAGGAAGGCAGGCTCACCAGGAGGCCCTTAAAATAACCTGGGTGTACAGAGCATGGACCAGGCTGAGGCTGTGAGAATGCAGAATATAGGAAATTTTTAAAAAATGAGTAGGAATCAGCAGAATTTAGGACCAGCCCAGAGATGGTAAGTAAGTGGGAATAGGCAGGGAATGCCCAGGGTTTCTGCCTGGAAATGTTCTGGGGGAAAGCAGCATAGATAAGTTAAGGGGAGATCATGAATTCCTTTCTTTTTATTTTTTTAAGCATGTTTAGATTTAGGTGATGGCAGGACATCTAAGTAAAGATGTTCCATAAACAGAAAGAAATCTTGACTGAGAAGAATATAAAAGGTCAGGGCAGAAGAGGAGGATCTGGAAATTGTCTGCATAGAGGTGGGTGGTAAATAAAATTGAGTGCTCAAGCATCCTGACTTGCTTAGACGACAGGAGCTGCAAAACACAGTAGATTATAAAAAATATTTCCTATTTTAATTACAGTATTTTTCAAGTATTTCTGGATTCTCCCTAGGGGTTAATATATTACCAAATTTTACATACTTACCATTTAGAGCTAAAAGACACTTAAGAGATTTCTGATTCAATTCCTTCATTTTATAGAAAGGCAGAAGCCCAGAGGTGTGAAGAGACATGCTCAAGGTAACTGAGCTAATAAGTTTCCATTTGTTCATTCAGTAAGTAAATACAAATATGTAATATAGATGAATGCAAATATAGGATGATTTAAAATTTTATCTTGACATGCATTTCTATTTACAAATCATCAATCCCTTATGATTGTAATATAGTCATACTTGTACTAAGTATGTAAGTATAAAGTATGCTTTAAATGGCTGACCCAAGGGGCGCCTGGGTGGCTCAGTCAGTTAAATGTCTGACTTCAGCTCAGGTCATGATCACACGGTTCGTGGGTTCAAGCCCCACATCGGGCTCTGTGCTGACAGCTAGCTCAGAGCCTGGAGCCTACTTCGGATTCTGTGTCTCCCTCTCTCTCTGCCTCTCCCCTGCTCATGCTGTCTCTCTCTCTCAGAAATAAATAAAACATTAAAAAAAATTTAAAAATTTAAAAATTAAAAAAAAATAAATGGCTGACCCAAAGCCATATATGCTACCATAATTGGGAAGATTTTCTCCAAACATTACTATGTCTTTCAAAAAACAACAGGCTAAAAAAAAAAAAAAAAAAAAAAAAAAAAAAAAAAAAAAAAAAAAAAAAAAAAAAAAAAAAAAAAAAAGGCTAATGGTACTAAAACATAATCACATTTAGAAACACTTCCTCATTCTAGTTGGAGTAAGTCAGAATAACCCATAGGTAATGTAAGATGCTTTCTAAACTTCTATTTGAAGACTATCAGATTCCTATTTTTTAAAGTTGATTCCAGCCATATTATATGCTTAATTTGAAACGTATAATGTAGCACTTAAAACTAGAGAAAAAAAAAGTAAGCATTCCAAATCACTTTTTATACGATGTGCTGAAAACCAAAGGGGAAAAAAATGAATAAATATAGCAGAAACACAGCATGGCTATAATCTAAGCTTACAGTAGCTTAATTGGAAAGGAACTCCATTATATTCTTGGTAGTTACCCTAACTGCATGCCCTTTTCTCAACAGAGTAGCCAGAATGAAAAAAAAAATTAAAAAGGTGGGGGTGGGGCAAATAATTCATTAAACTGTAAGTTTACATTTGATGATTTTTTTTTGGTAATAGATCAAATGGTTATACAGCCTATGACTGAATGTGACCAATGACAAAAACCTGATTAGCTCTGCAGCAAGTGTAGTCTCATAGCCTATCTTTATATTTTTGGAAATTCTTTTATATAATGATGTTTCCTTGCAACTTACACATGCATATTAGTTCATATGCTAGCCTTAAAGATCATTCAAAGCAATTGTAATAGTTTCTGTGTCCCAGTAATATATTCAATATTTGAAGAAAGTTACCAAATTCCCTGAGTTTCTTTGCACCCTGGTTATTCCTCCAATGAATTATCCTGGGCATCTGGCTCTATTGTTTTTTCTCCACAGAATCTGATCCTGTTCACTTTGGACTTTCTTTAACATGGCATAGCTTCCTCAGGAGTCAGGCAGATCTTTATTTAAATCTCTGCTTGTTCACAAGAAGTCTGTTGATCTTACACAATTTACTTAACCTCTTGAGCTTCAGTTTTCTTATCTGTCATATTTGAAATAAGAATAATAACCTCAGAGTCCTGTTGTGATGACAAGATCAGATCATACATGGTCCAATGTCTGGCCTAGCTCTCATCAAAACTATACCTCTAACAGGAGTCAGAGATTTTTAGGTCAAAAAGGAGTCCCATCGGGGCACCTGGGTGGCTTAGTCGGTTAAGCATCCAACTTTCGCTTAGGTCATGATCTCGCGGTTCGTGGGTTCGAGCCCCGCGTCGGGCTCTGTGCTGACTGCCAGCTCAGAGCCTGGAGCCTGTTTCCGTCTGTGACTCCCTCTCTCTCTGACCCTCCCCTGCTCACGCTGTCTCTCTCTCGCTCTCTCTCTCTCCTAGAAATAAAATTTAAAAAAAAAAAAAAAAAAGGAGTCCCATCACCTCTTAGACTTATATATTATATTTTAGCTGGAAACCAAGGAGAATTGAAAGTGTACTTAAATCTTTGCATGTTTCACATGCATGATATCCCTTCAAATATTATCAAAGAGTACAAGCTGCTGCTTTCCTGAAAAGATTTCCTTCTGTAAGACAATGGTAGTAGCTCTTGGATAAATTCGATATTTCTTATATGATAACCCTCATTCCATATCGTCTAGCTTCCTTAGTTCTCCTTTCCCAAATATAGTCATTTCAGCTTATAGCTCTGAACAATGGCAATGACTGCATTTACACACACACATACATACACCTTTTGATACAGAAGTACTGCTGAAACTGTGCTTAAATTTCACTGTGTCCCATGAGCCCTAGTAATTGAGCCTGTTAAGCATCTGCCTGTAGGAAGGTGCCACTTTTTTTTTTTTTTTTTGCATAGGGCAAATAAGAAAACATTCTTTCAGCTACACTCATATTTCTGGTAACATCTGTACAATGTCTTCATGTCAGAGACCAGAATTAAATATTCTTTCCCTAATGTGGAATGTGCAACCCAGTCTTTAAAATCCTCAAGTCTCATTCTCTATTAAGCATATTCCAATCATCTACCAACATAATAGACAATTTCTTTTTTCTGCTCCCATTTTCTACTTTATATACTTCTATGAAAGAATCAATTCAACTTAAAAGTTCGAATTTGTTTACTTAGCTCTTTAGACCATGAGCTTTCTGAGGGCAGAGAAAATGTCCTAATCATCCCAAAGGTCTGGAACAGTATCTACCTCAACATATTTCTCCCTCTCCAGTGAATTTCTTTGGCTCTTTGGCAAAATTATCTGATGGAAATACTGGGACTAGAGTTTAGGATGCTTGGATTTCAGTCCTTGTTCTGAGCATTAATTAGCTATTAATCCATGTCTTTGAGAAAGTTAATAAACTTCTAGAGGCACCTAAAATAAGACAGCTGAACTAAGTAATCTTTAACAATTTCCTTGGATTGAAAATTCTGACTCTCAGAACTCAAGTATTCATGATATAATTTATAATGTGTGGGAATAATGAAAATAGTGTATAAATCATCAGTGTATAAATATACCATTCTAACCAAGATAAAATGAGATTAAGTCACCAGTATCACTGAACATGAAGTTACTATATAGATGAACACAAAATGAACTCTGGTTAAAGTCTTCTCACAAATTTTAAGTACAGATTTGGACTATTTGGGTATAATTTACTATGCTTGATGGCAATGGCATTCATTAGGAATGCCCAAGAGTCAGTGTCCTTATAGATTCATTTAAATTGCTCTCAGTATATCTCCTTTGAAGAGAGAATCTGGCTCAGCATGGCCATGGGTTATGTGTGGGTGTACCATGTCTGAATCATTGGCACCAGTATCTAATGCCAAAGAGAAATCAGAAATCCCTAGATCTCAAACTATTACGTGTTGAGCAAGATATTTAGCAACACTGAATTCTGAAAGTACATATTAATTTAGCGTAGGATACCTAGGGGAAAGAACAAGTTTTTTTATGATTAACCTGAACCTTGAATATCATTATCTTTCACATGGAAGCTAGACACAGTTAATGAGGAAAAAGCAAATCACTCACTTCTCAAGGAGTGGTTTTTAGACTGGGATAATAAGCCAAGCTTCTGTTTCTGTCAGTTGGCTCAAGTGTTTGTAGAACAGTATTACTGAGCACTCCAATAGGGTTAATATTATAGCATTAGGTCTTACTCCTTATTCTCAGTGAAAAATGAAATCGCTCTGTAAATATATAAGAATGTTTTCCATAGAGAGGTAAATTTCAATGCATTTGTCATCAATGATATCTAAAAGAATCTTTGAAATTTGGTTAAGTCAAGATGATATGGAATAGAAAAAGATGTACAAAGACATACAAACTGACAGACTATGCTTATGCAGGGTTTGCTTAATATTTATGAGTTTAACAGGAATATTCTTTAGTCTCAGATTCCAGCATGATTCTTGCTACTTTACAACATTTATGAAAGTGAAAAATCATTTAGCCTGACCATGCACATAGAACAGTGATTTGTAGAGCAGATGATGGCTATTAATTTATCATGGAAGATAAATTATGCTTCTGCTCTTTTTCTGAGGAGCAAAGCACTCCTGAGACCAAATAACAAACCAAAACCCTGTTGAGTGAACCATAAAGGGGAAATCCAGCATGTCAAAGGGAGATTTACATCAAATTAACATATCTTGAGATGTTATTCTTCTTCCCTGCAGGGGTATTTCTGTCTAGACACCTAGGACTGGTCATTAGAATCAATGAACTTTCCCCTGAACAGAACTGACAGTACATACTAATTTGCAACCTCTAACTTTGCTTTTTCCACAGCAGTGCTCTCCCTGCACATACTCTATATAATGAGTTACATCATATCCCCTATCATATCAGAATCTTGTTTCTCATGGGCAGAAAGCTTCAGGAAGCATTTCATGGTCTTTTCCATTACATTACCCACTTTGATGAATCCTGGTCTCATCAGGATATCACTGCTAAGTGGATATTTTTCATTTTAATTTTATTTCCAAAATCAGAAGGACTATTTGGATACAATGGGAAGGAGAAAAATTGGAAGTGAAGAGAAAAAAAAGTACATTTCTACCCTTATTTTTATCCCTTGGAAATGTTTCTAGGTGCTTGGAATTCCTTCGAAACATACAATTCTCTGCTGTATATAAGCTTTGTATTATAATATCCTACTTCTTTCACAAAAGATTAAGAATAATAATTAAATATGAGTCTATTTAACAGGTAAATGCCATTAAAATAAAAATCAGTGTAATAAGAATTCACTTGGAAATTTGAAGCCATAATAAGCTAGAATCCAAATGTCCTTGTAAAAATTAAATTGAATATTTTAGTTATAAAAATATGTGATACTATCAATCTTTACTACAAACAATATTTTAATTTTTAATTGAATCCTGAATGTAATTACTTTTAGGAAACAGGTTGAAATAGTGATACAAATATGTGATCAGCTAAAATTTTGGCTGACTTTGGCAAAGTACTTGGGTTTCTTAAATATATACTATAGACTTCCTATAGTTGATTCTTTCTCAAATTCTACTTATGTTCATATGATATGCAATTTATATGCGGATCAATGTCTGAGGACCAGTATAAATCAGAAATCAATAAACTTTCAATTAACTTTTACTGAGCATGTAGTCAAAATCCTACTGGGTCTTAGAAAAAGTAATCAGACATAATTTGTTTTCAAGTTCAGAATCTTTCAAAAAACAGATATGTAATCATATAGCAGTATGCATGTTCTAAGGCATCACTGTCTAGTAAAAATTAATTGCAAACCACAAATGAGACTCCAAATATATAATATTAAAATTTCTAGAGGACCACATTTAAAACATAAAAATGAAACAAGTGAAATTAATTTTAAGAATGTTTTACTTAACCTAATATTTCTAAAATATTACTACCATTTCACAAGAACCAAATTTATTGATGGTATATTTTATATATCTTTGACTTAGCCCTAGAGTGAGATGTGGATTTTGAGCTTGCAACTTATCTCAATTTGGACTAGCCACATTTCAAGAGTACATATAGCTAGTAGCTATCATATTGGACAATGCAGGAAAGAGCATACAAGTTCTGAGGGAACATGGAGGGAATAAAGAATAATTCTCCCTGGACTATCAGGAAAATTGAACAAAAGAGATGACATTTACATTTGGCTAGTAAAGATAAATAGGATTTTATTAGGCAAAGTGAGATTAATTTGTAGCCAGGTTTTGAAGCTCTATATAAAGTTTGGATTTTGTCTTTAAGCTATGGCCAAGTTTTAAGGCAAGGAGTAACAGAATTAGAGTTTCATTTTCAAAGCATAAATATTGGCAAAATGGAAGATGCATTAGAAAATGGGAAGAGTAGAACCAAATAGTTCCAAGTATGTGGCCATTGCAAAGAACATGAGACATGCATGTGAATATCGTCTATATGCTTAAGTGTCCCAAATTTAACTCTTCAACCCAGATTTCTGTTCTAAACTCCAGACCTGATAATTTCATACTTGACCTCTCCATTCACATACATAATTGGTAACTCTTGCATAAAATAACAAAAACTCAGCTCCTACTCTTTCACTAAGATGTGCTGTACACACAGCCTTCCTCATTTCATTTGATGCTTCTCTTTCCTTCTGATCATCAGCCTGTTAGACTGAAAGCTTTATTTTTTTTTAATGTTTTATTTATTTCTGAGAGAGAGAGAGAGAGAGACAGCATGAGCAGGGGAGGGTCAGAGAGAGAGAGGGAGATACAGAATTTGAAACAGGCTCCAGGCTCTGAACTGGCTGTCAGCACAGAGCTGATGTGGGGCTCAAACCACAAACCGTGAGATCATGACCTGAGCCGAAGTCGGACGCTTAACCGACTGAGCCACCCAGGCGCCCCTAGACTGAAAGCTTTAAAGTCATCTCTCATTCCTCTTTTTCTTGTTCTTTCCCATACCAATCTTTCAGGAAATCCTGTTTATTACCATCAAAACATATCTACAATCTGACACTTGTCTCTAATTCTACTGCTACCACCCTTCTCTGAACCATCATCATTCCTCATTGAATTGTTGTAATAGCTCTTACCTGGTCTTCTTGCTATTACCCTTGTCCCTGAGAGTATGTTTTCAGCACAAAAAAAAAAAAAAAAAAAAAAAACAGGCTGACATTTTTGAAATTCAAATTCACTTTTCTCCTGAAACTCTTCAAGGGCTCTACATGTTACTCAGAGACAAAATACCTATATGACGATTAGACTGTCCCCAACTCTCATTGGCTCTCTGTAATGAAATTATGCATTCATGATCTTTGCCATGTGAATTTTTAGCATATTTCACAAGAGTAGACAGAATTTACATCCCTGTCCCACTAACTCTGGGTTTGAACAAATGACTTTCTTTGGCCAATGAAATATGTAAAGGAGAACATGTTTCAGTTCTAAGCCAAGGCTTCAAGAGACATTCTATATTTCTACACACTCCTCTTGCTCTATTCACTGTGAGAAAAGCATAGTCCAGACTGCTATGACCCAGAATGATGAGATACAGGGGACAGACTTGATCCCAGCTTGCAACTTGAACCCAAGCTGAAATAATCCAAGCCAAGCTTAGTGGAGTCACAACTGACCTGCTGACCCAAGTGAGAAATAAATGCTTGTTGAAGATACTGAGTTTTGGCATTGTTTGTTATGCATCATTATTATGGTGATAGCTGCCTAACAGATTTTGCTATGGCCTACATGATCTACACACATCCCTTCCTCTCTTCAACTCTCTTCCCTCCTTGTGTGAACTTTCTGTTCACACAACAGAAATTATTCAAATGTTCCATACAGGGTTATATGTTTTATGATTTTTTATTTTTTAAGTGTATTTATTTTGAGAGAGAAAGAGAGCACTGAGGAAGGGTAGAGAGAAGGAGAAACAATCTTAAGCAGGCTCTACACCATCAGTGCAGACTTCAATGTGGGGCTCAAACTCATGAACTGTGAGATCATGATCTGAGCTGAGATCAAGTCAGATGTTCAACTAAAAGAACCACCCAAGGGGGCGCCTGGGTGGCTTAGTCAGTTAAGCGTCCGACTTTCGCTCAGGTCATGATCTCGCAGTTCGTGGGTTGGAGCCCCGCGTTGGGCTCTGTGCTGACTGCCAGCTCAGAACCTGGAGCCTGTTTCAGTCTGTGACTCCCTCTCTCTCTGACCCTCCCCTACTCACACTGTCTCTCTCTCTCTCCTAGAAATAAATAAAACATAAAAAAAAAATTAAAAAAAAAAAGAACCACCCAAGTACCCCTGTTTTATAAGCATTTATATATGTGATAAAATTAATTAATTTGTACATTTAACATATGTATATATCACTGTATATAAACTTACTACAAAAAGAAAATCAATAAATATTGACAGTATTGTACTCTACTTAGTAGGTTTTATTTTTAAAGTGCTAGAAGTTATCAGTTCTGAAACTATCTTTTTAATATTTGAGTCATAGGCAAACCAGTAAATATGTTGTGAATAATGAAAAACAAGTTTCTTCTTTTGAAGAAGACATATATGTGTGTGTGTGTGTGTTTCAATGTGTATTTCCTAAGGACAGAGATATTTTTAAAGATAGCTGTATTATATTATCAAATATTTAATATTGGTACCATTATCTAATCTAGATTCCCTACTCAGATTTGATCAGTTGTCCCAATAATGTCTTTTATAGCTTTCAATGTATATCTAGAAAGAAAGAAGACTAGATGGAAAATACTCTCTAGTATCATAATGGAATTGGGAGATAGAAATGTGAACTAATGTTTTAGAAACACATACATACACACACACATTATACCGACAGACATAGATGTAAATACAGAAATAAAAATATAAAGATAACATAGGGATAGCTATTGAATCCATGAGCCAATCTGATATAAATAAATAAATGAAAAAGTAAAGAAGGGAAATGTCTTCCTTAAAGGAGAATGCCAATCGATAAACGTAGATGTATTAATGGACTAAGAAAATAAAAAATGAACGTAAAAGTAGTAATTTAAAGTGTGATGAAGAAAAGATATTTAAATATTCTCAAATTATCTCCTTATACACACTTACTAATTACAAACTGAAAATGTTGCTTTTACAGCAAAAAAAACCTGCTGGAGTACCACCAGGAGATCAAAGCTAACATCACCAACATTGGAAAAAGCCAACATATTTTACACTTGATATAAAATATTAAGAAAGACTGAATATCATTTTAGTACTTTTTCTGTAAAAAAAAAGTATAATCTTATTCAATTCAAGAAAGAGCAGAGCAAATCCAAATCAAATGCCATTAGCCTGAACTCTCCAAAAATTTCAATTCAAGGATCAAGAAACATAGGTGAAAACTTGACATAAAATTCAATACATGGATAGAGAATAAACTGAGGGTGGGTGAAGGGATTTGGTGAGGGGATGGGCTAAATGGGAGATGGACATTAAGGAGGGCACTTGTGATGAACACTGAGTGTTATATGTAAGTGATGAATCACTAAATTCTACTCCTAAAACTAATATTACCCTATATGTTAACTATCTAGAATTGAAATAAAAACTTGAAACATAAAAACTAAATAAATTAAACAATTAATTAAACAAATGGTCCTGGATTGAATTCTGGACAAGAAAAAGAAAAGCTATCAAGGACATTATCAGGATAACTGATAATATCTGAGGAGGAAGTCTATATTAGGTAACAGTATAGTGCCAATATTAAGTATTCTGGTTTTGATAACTGTAATGCAATTATCTTTAAAAATGTCTGTATTCTTAGGAAATACAAGTTGAAATATTTAAATTAAAGGGCATAATGTCTTCAATGTCCTCCCAAAGTTCGGGGGAAAAATCTGTATATACTTGTATATTTGTTGTTAAATAGGTAGGTAGGCAAGCATAAAGAAAGTAAAAAAGGGAAGGAGGGAATAAGGAAGCAAAGAAGAAGGAAAGAACGAACAAATGAGAAAATGGGGCAAAATGTTATCGATTGGTATATCTTGGTAAAAGATACGGGGGTGTTCTTTGTACTACTGCAACTCTCCTGTAAGTCTGAAACAAGAGCAAGTTTTTAATGCTCCAACTGCTCTCAACATACTCAACCTTACCCTATTCCACTTTTTCTTCTTCCATAACACTGACTACCACCCTTCAACATACTATACATTTATTATTTATTATCTGTCTGACCTTCCTAGAACTAAAATGCAAATCTATGAGGGCAAGGATCTGTATCTTTTTTGGTTCACTGGTTCACTGATATAGTCTAAGGTCCCAGAAAGTGCTTGAGACAAAGTAGGTGCTCAATAATCTTTGATGAATGAAAAGAGAGATGATCAGGGTGAACTGGGAAAGTAGTGATGATCACAGAGATAAATTACTGCATTGACAATAGCTAACATAATAATAATAAATGCTTATTGAGCATTTGCTATTTTATTTATATGTATATTACCCATACTAATTCTGAGTGCTTTACACATATTACTTAACTGTCAAAATTTCTGAGATGTGTACTATCATTATATTCACTTTACAACATGAGAAACCTGAAACACAAAGAGAGTAGTAGATTTTCCAAGGTCACCCAGCTAGAAAGTGGTGGGGCAGAAAGAGAAAGCTAGATATACTGGCTCCTACAGTCCTCTGTTGTGCCTTTTTGAGCCAAAGGGAGTGGTAGTGTCCAATAGCAAAGAGGCAAACCCTTCAGGATCAGACACACTTGGAGTAAGTCCTGGGTCTATCAGACATTTGCTGTGCAAATTTAGGACAGTAGTTTAATTACTCTGTCACCAACTTTGCTAATTTAAAAAGATGCACATGACATTTGCCACATAGAAATGTGAGGCTTAAGAGATATAAAGTGCCTGCAAATGCCTGGAAAATCATAATCATTGTTAGTTGTACCCTCCTTAAAGTGAATGACGAATTATTGTTGTTTGTTTCTCAGGTTAGCTTACTACATGGTAATAGTGTCGAATAAATTAAAGAACAGTTGTTAATCATGGTCAGTTGCAATATAGATATTATTCACTGTTTGGTCTCTAGCATTAACAGATAACACTTTCTCCTTTTTTGTTTGACTCAGTATTCTATGTACATCATCCCTTTATGTGCCTGCAAATTAAATCTCTTAGGATGGTCTACATTGGCACCAAAATATCCAGGTGCAGCATAAGTTGAACAGAATTCCTCCTGTTCTCTTCTTGAAAAGAGGATGATCTGGGGACTTTTAGAGGGCCTATATGAGTGGGGAATAAAAACAAAGTGGTATTTCTTCCCTGAAGTGAGTTGTAAATAGAGAAGAGTGGGAGGAATGGATATGTCTAATGAATATGTTATAATTTTATGAAATATTTTTAACATTAGTGTTGTTCAGTGTGACAATGAAAATGTCAGTAATGAACATTGTTCTATTTACTGTATTAACACAAACTCACTCCTTGGTGATATTTTTGGTCTATTATTTGCATATATGACATAAAGTAATTACCCATTTAGTATTACTATATATTTCAATCTGGAGTATAGGCACAATTTTTGGTGTTTTCATAAATCTCTTATTAATAAAACAAAAAACCCAAAACTTCTGATGTCCACAAAGAAAAATGTGTCGGAAGAACAAGATCCTGAATCCGTAGTTTTACTTGAAATGCTGGGGCCCAAAGATGACAGTACAGGTAAGCACACTGTTTGGAGACTGATGCCTGAACTTTGCCTCTTACATAATATAAATGAGTCCTATTTCTCTACCTCTACATCAAATCATGTAACCAGATATACCTTAGCTTGGAATCAACATATTTTCACTCTTAACTGGCACTTACATTATGCAAAAAGCATTTGAGTTTACTCCATGTTGTAATATTTATTGACTTTTTTAGTTTGTACAAATAACTTTCTACAGTTCTTCATATGTAAAAGCTCAATGGGGCGCCTGGGTGGCTTAGTCGGTTAAGCGTCCAACTTTGCTTAGGTCATGATCTCGCGGTTCGTGGGTTCGAGCCCCGCGTCGGACTCTGTGCTGACTGCCAGCTCAGAGCCTGGAGCCTGTTTTAGTCTGTGACTCCTTCTCTCTCTGCCTGGAGCCTGTTTCAGTCTGTGACTCCCTCTCTCTCTGACCCTCCCCTGCTCATGCTGTCTCTCTCTCTCTCCTAGAAAAAAAAAAGAACATTAAAAAAAAAAAAGCTCAATAAGTCTAGCGATATTAGGTATAACTCTTTGCATCTTTACCCTGGAGGATGAGTAGATATTATATGGAATTTATCCTTTAAATAATTTTGAGTGAAACAAGCCTCCCTTATTTCAATTTATTTTAATGTGGATACACCCACAAAGTTTAGAAGTAGCTAAATCTCTGATTTAAAATTTTTTAATGTTTATTTATCTTTGAGAGAGAGAGACAGACTGTGGGCAAGGGAAGGGCAGAAAGAGAGGGAGACATAGAATCCTAGGCAAGCTCCAGGATTTGAGCTGTCAACACAGAGCCCCATGGTGGGTCAAACCCATGACCTGTGAGATCATGACCTGAGCTGAAGTAGTACATTTGCCTAACTGTCTGAACTACCCAGGCATCCCTAAATATGTGATTTTAAAATTCAGTCTTTAAGAGCAAATCTAACAATCAGGAATTGTTAAAAAAAATATTTTTAATGCATTTGACTAATCAACATTGAGACATCTGGGAGGCTCAGATGGTTAAGCATCTGACTCTTCATTTAGGCTCAGTCATGATCTTGCAGTTTGTGAGTTCAAGCCCTGCATTGGGTTCCATGCTACAGTGCAGAGCCTGCTTAGGATTCTCTCTCTCTCCCTCTCTCTCTGCCCCACCACTGCTCATGTTCTCTCTATATCTCAAAATAAATAAATAAGCTTAAAAAATTAATCAGTGTTTTCATTAAAAACACAGTTAAAGGAGTATGGCTGGCGAGGATGTGGAGAAACGAGCACCCTCCTACACCGTTGGTGGGAATGTAAACTGGTACAGCCCCTCTGGAAAACAGTGTGGAGGTTCCTCAGGAAACTAACAATAGAACTCCCCTATAACCCAGCAATAGCACTGCTAGGAATTTACCCAAGGGATACAGAAATGCTTATGCATAGGAGCACATGTTCCCCAATGTTCATAGCAGCACTCTCCACAATAGCTAAAACATGGAAAGAGCCTAAGTGTCCATCAACGGACGAATGATCAAGAAGACGTGGTTTATCTATACAATGGAATACTACATGGCAATGAGAAACAATGAAATCTGGCCATGTGTAGCAACATGGATGGACCTTGAGGGTGTTAGACTGAGCGAAATAAGTCAGGCAGAGAAGGACAAATATCATATGTTTGCACGTATAGGAGGATTAGGAGGAACTTAACGGAGGACCATAGGGGAGAAGAAGGGGGGAAATGGTGGGGGAGAGGGAGAGAGGCAAACTATGAGAGACTCTTGAATGCTGAGAACAAACTGAGGACTGATGGATGTGGGGGGGAGGGGGGAGATGGGCATGGAGGAGGGCACTTGTGGGGATGAGCACTGGGTGTTATATGGAAACCAATTTGACAATAAACTATTAAAAAAAAAAAAAAAAGGAGTATGGCAAAGTGTCCTAACCGAATCCAAGTGAAGTTGATACAGAACTAAAATGATTTGAGTTCTTAGAGGAACCCTATGGGATATTAGATACTGTTTAAAAGATTTCAGGTTTTAAACAGTGATTTTTAAAGCCATTGTACTAGATAAACTATCTGTATTACTTCTTGTTAGTATCCACATTTCATGGTTTCTAAAGCTAGTTACACATTCTGAGCATCTGCTAAAGCTCAAATTCTGCTCTAGCTTCCTGTAGAGGAGTTAAGGATTATTTACTTTTATATGGTTCATTTATGTCTGTGGTATGTGATAAAAGTGGTGATTTCTTGACACAGCAATATAGATGAGTTTTCCCCATTAAAAGCTCTATGGGGGGAGGGGGAGGAAACCTTTATAAATCACTGTGTGGTCTTGTAAATCATGCAGTGTTGTGAGATATTTTCCTCCCAGGTTTGAATCAAAATAACAAGCACACATGAAATTGCCAAGAGCATCCAAATAGAAAGCAGTATCACCCAAAACAAAGTCTAATATTATTTTAAGCAAAAATCCTGAAAAACTGCTTGACTCAAATGAAATATTTCAAAGAGTGTTGCCAAGAATATGAAAATATGAATATGTATATATGTATTCCTATTTTGAATCAGGAAATTATAGAAAGATACTAAAGCTACAGTAATAGTAGTAACAATAAAATAAATTCTATTTATTGAGGACTAACTCTGCTTGACATTTTGCTGATTGCATTCTCTTGATTTACTTTATTTAATGCCTGCAAACACATTATGAAGTTAAACTCATGTTACAGATAAGGAAATTTTTGACTGCTATCTGAATATTTACTAGAATATCCTGTAAATGTACCATGATAAGTTTATTTCAAGACAAATCTCATTTACAGAAAAATTATTTGACATTATGTGTCAAAGCTGTGTAACTTCTCTCCCCACTTTTTATGGTCATAACTCTAATTAGGGACAGAGAAAGTTTCTTCATATGTGCACTTCTTAAAAAAATACTTATGCTTCTAGATTTGCATTAACTCTTTTCTACCATCTGTTTCCTAAATAATGATTACCAACGGTAGACATCAATTGAGCATTAACTGTTCATGAATTACAGATATAGAAAAGAGGTTAAAAAATGAGAGAAACTTTTCTCCTCCAATGTATATACAAATATACAAATACATACACACACACAATTTTTTTAACCTTATGATACTAGGCAAGATCTTCCAAAAAATATCCTTGCTCTAAAAGAGTTCAGCTTTTATAGATATTGAGTTTCATTTAATATGAGGGCAAAGCTTTAATCAATAGAAGATTCTGGTTTATTGCTAATAACACAGATACCTTAGTACTATAAAAATAGATCTGTATCTACAAGGTGACATTTATTCATTTCGTATTTTATTAAAGTGATTGAAGTGGGTTACTCCTTTAAATATGAAACTGTTTATTTTATAAATCACTTGAACAGTAATATGTGAGATGTTCTAATGGGGAAAAAGACAAGAATATCTCATTATAAGAGGGATGATATGGTGGAAGTTATCCTGTGCCTATGGTGATCCTTTGTTGAACAACAAAGTAAGATCTTTCTTTTTAGATCACTGACCTTAATCACACAAAATGTATTTCTTCTGAATTTCTAAACTCTTACACTTTGTGTTTACCTTTTATCTGACTACTGGAAAATTTAGTCTAAGTTTTGATTCACCACTACTATCAATTTTAAAGGACTACATAGTGTGTGTATATTTTACAATGATGACTGTTTTCTGATCTTTATTTTCCATTATTCTGATTTCCAAGTATTTATATTTCATATGTGTATGTATATGTATGCTTACATATGTACATATATGTATGAGTGTGAGTGTGTGTGTGTAGGTGTGTACTTCAGCTACATCAAACTCCTTATAGAATGAATAGAGTAAGACAGGGCAGTAACATTTAGAAAAACAAAACCAGCAATCATACTGACATAATGCCTATCATAATATATTCTTAAAAATATGTATTCTACTACATTCCATATACAGGCAGATATATGCCAAATTTTCCTGCCCCTAAGTAAAAAATGAAATTAAAGAATATTTAAGCAATGACACTTGCTCCCATCCTTCACAATGAAGGTCTTGTGGAAAGAACATGGACTAGCAAGCCAAACAGATGTGGATTCCCATACCAATCTTAGCTTGGGCTACCTTGTGCACGAACTGCACAATCTCCAAGAGCTTTAGCTTCCTCATCTCAAAAATGAAGATGATCTTTTTTTTCAGTTTATTTATTTTGAGAGAGAGTGAGCAGGTAAGGGGCAGAGAGAGAGAGACAGAGACAGAGACAGAGACAGAGACAGAGAGAAAGAATGCCAAGCTGGCTCCCCACTGCCAGCGCAGAGCCCAATGCAGGACTCGAAATCACCAACCGTGAGATCATGACCTGAGCTGAAATCAAGAGACGAACACTTAAGAGACTGAGCCACCCAGGTGCCCCATGAAGAAAATATTTTCTATTTGCCAGATGTCTATAAGTTTTAATGAGATTAAATAAATTTGTCACATAGTACAGACTCAAGAAATGCTGGTTCTATTCTTAGTCTTCCTTGTGGAAATCTCCACTCTCTAGATTTTCACTGAACACAAACTAGACATTCTGAAAATGTTTAATATATAAATTACAATGGATTAAAGGGATCTATTTTCTTTTGCTATGAATTTTTTAAAAGATGGTGTCCAATGCTTGTAAAAATATACATATGCATGTGTTTCCACTTGTTAGGAATGATCACTCTCACATAATGCAAATGGGAGTATACATAAATTTGCCACAGACTGTCTCAAAAGGTCTCTAAACTTTTATATATTACCATTGATCTAGAAATTTGACTTCCAAAAATTTTGATGAAAAATAATTTAGGTGGGCCTCCTGGGTGGCATGTTGGTTAAGTGTTTGACTTTTGATTTTGGCTCAGGTCATGATCTCGTGGTTCATGAGTTCAAGCCCTGCATAGGACTCTGCACTGATAGTGCAGAGCCTGCTTGGGATTGTCTCTCTCTCTGTCCCTCCCCAGCTTGCACATAAGTTCTCACTTTCAAAATAAACTTGAAAAAGAAGAATAGGTACAGAAATTTTACAAAGATGTTCATTGCAATACTATTTACCATATAAAATTGGTTTAAAATCTATATTCAATAGGAGGTGACTGAGTAAAGTGGAATAAATTTAGATAACTGAATTCTGACTCTTATATAATAAGATGGCAAAATATATTCCTTGAAATGAAAACATGTATGTGACATATCTTTGAGATAAAAAACAGATCTTGAAATATCATGTACAAAATAACCTTATTTTTAGGAATAAATTAATAATTTTGTAAAGAAAAAAACCTGGGAGAGTTTAAGATGTGAAAATGGTTATGGTTGTTTCTGCAACATTGCAGGTGATTTTTATTTCTTTTAACCTAGCTGTTGTTTCTCATTTTTCAGTGATGAGCACCTGGCACTTATGTAATAAGAGACATCAGCGTGAAAAGCAAAGAACTGCCTAATGTCCAATTCAGCTTCTGTTCTGTTTTGTGCTTCACTGGTGGTATATTCCAAGGCAAATGGCTTAGAAGAGAACTGAGCATAGCATGCTACTTATATGGTGTGGTCCACAGCCTTGACCTTTTATTTAAACAACAACAACAACAAAAATAGATGTACTTGAGTGACCTTAACCTAAATATACGATAGTTGAAAAAAATTTTGTGGAGAGGGTGACTATGCTTGTGAGATGCTATCAGCACCACTTAGATTTTATCTCTTTTCTCTAACTCAAGACAGTGCTGCTACTAGACAAGACCATTGTGTTTGTTAACAACAAAGATCAATTTCCAGGCAAGTCATTTGGAGCAAGTTCTGAGCCAGTTTTCTCTCACTTTTGGGTATCTGGTAGTGTTATAGGCACTTTGATTTAAACCTTCAACTCCTCTTTTTCTTTTTTCTGTAGCCATTAGAGTAAACTGGTATCTATACATGTCTTGCTACATATATAAAAATACACTCTTAAGTAGGAACTAACATATTTTCTACTCAAAAGAAATGTCACATATTTTGTGAGCTAGCCTAAATGATATTCTAATAGATTGAGATATAATGTACAGTCCTGAGTCTCTAATTTACTACTCTGAAAGGGTTGGATTTGGGAGGAGAATGCCAGGTTTCTCTTATAAATCTCACCTGCCTAATATTATTTCTGTCCCTTTAACTGAATGTAATATTTATTTTCATGTCTTTATAAAAGAATAGACAAACAAGCAAAACAAAAAAAGTCTACACTAGTATTAATGTGCTCTATAAAAATAATGTGTACATCTTGTTGAGAACACAAAGAACATCAAATAGAAGGACCATCTAAGAGGAATAAATGTCTAGGGGGTACTTCCCCAAAATGTTGCCCATGCTTGTAAAATGAAGTGATTTGAAAATAGGTTCTACCCTCTTCCAGTGACCTTTGGCCCCCATATATCTTCTTTTCTACCCACCTCAAAATATTCCCTCAGAAGCCTTTTACTCAACCTAAAAATAGATCCCAGATGTGTTGCTACCTCACTGTGTAGCCGCCATCCCCTTTACTGAGATTGTATGATTAGGAAAGATAGCAGGAAGGGTTTAACAACAGGACCCCTTTTTTGGTTCAAAATAAGTTCATACATAGCAGGTCTGTTCCTTTATCTCTGTGTGAATAGTACAGAAGTGAGGAACACCATTTTCTGTAACTTTACTTACAGATAACATTTAGAAATTGTAGCACACTTCTTTGGTTCATAGTTTAAATTTACATGTCAGTATTTTTCTAATTTTTGATGAAGTGGTCTCATAATAAACTAATAGATGACTTAAACTCTATGTATCAAGTCATTTGCTGAATGTCTTAATAGAAATCTCTGTTTACATTTCCAGCAAGTGTCTCCTGTTCTCCCACATTCTATGATTGATAACTATCAATGAATTTCCTGGCAATGTGGTTTAACCCTGGCTTTCTATTCTAAGTATGAAATCAAGTAAATACAAAAGGGTTTGCATCATTCTCTTTGGTGAACTCAGTTATGTTTTGAATGGGGCACAATGGTCAAAAGTAGAGTTTATAAATAAGAAAATAGATATTTATGATAATTTCTGCCCTTTCCTTATGAGTCATTGTGGGTAATATTTCCAATTTTGCTGTGGTTGTTGTTAAACATCCATTACCTATTGCCAAACATGCAATAAAATATCTCCAATAAGAGAGGCAGCAGTGCCTGACTGAACTCACAATCAAGGCTTTAGTCTTTAAAAAAGAGTCTGGTTGGAAAACCTCCCTCCTCATTAGTCTCTTTTGTCAACAATTTCAAGCACGGAAACAGCCTTAGAAAGACCCATGACTTTGAGATTGGAATGAAGCTGTAAAAAGCATGTTTTTATAAGAACAAGAAGTCAGAAAGTTGATCTTCATTGGTTTTCTGCCTACCATGTGGAATGTACCCCTGAGACCTGGTGTGTGCACCAACACTTTAGCTGATGGGAGAATAGGCATCATCATATCCAAAGCAGGGTTCACTGTGCCTTTCTTTCAAGTGTACAAAATTTTAAAAACATCTTATTACAGGTTCAAAAATATTCTATGTGCTGTTATAATTAGGTCAACCAAACATTACTTGGTCAACAGTAAAACAGAAAGCTGGGTAGCAGTTGAAGTCACAAATAGTTTTCTGTGAACTTGGATGTCTTGAGCAAAGAGGAGATGTTTGCATAATCTTTTCTGTAGCAACAACATTCCACATGCATATTTCTCTTTAAAAAGAAACTCCATGCTCAGTGGTATTCTGGGTTCAAGGCCTGAATAAAAAGCATCTCAAGTCAAAAGTCTGGTTCTAAAAATTGAGATGTAGAGAAGGTCATAAGTTTTTCACTACTCTTTTAAATCACTTATGGATGACTAAAAACCACATTGATTCAAATATACATTCATTTAAATCCTTGAACTTGAACTTTCAGCTATCCAACCCAATTTCTTCCCCCAAATCATCCCAAATGTTTGAGGTTTATACAAACAAGATAAATCACTATATACAATACTGAGCAGAAAAGGTGAAATGCACAATAAACTTGCCTGCATAATTTTTCTCAAGGCCTGAAAATAAAATGTTAAATGTAACCTACCATTTTTGTGGCATTTTTCCTAAATACAAGTCTCAAAGTGTATACATAAAACATTTATTTTTAAAAATGAAAATATAAAACTAGAGATTCCAGGCTAAAAAATAAAAAGCAAATCTTTGAATCATACTTATTTTGAACATCTTACTTTCCTAGGAGATTGATCAAGACAGCATTTAACAAAGGAATATTTTTATAATGAAATTTAACTTTGCTTTCTGCTATGAGCCAATGGGAGATGTGTCTAAAATTTTAATTTTTCTTCAATACAGTAAAGTAGTATCATTATATGAATAAAAATTAATTTTATGAATCAAACTATGTGTCTAGATCATAACTTTACTAGTATGACAAATAAAAAATTCTATACAATAATATATTCATACATATTTTATTATAGTTTGTGCATTGAATTGTATATTAATATGTACCTATCACTGCACAGAGTAGTAAAAGCAAGTCTGAAACCCCTGAGTAAGATCTCATAATCATCTAGAGATGGCAGAAGAAAATAACTGCTACATGCTTATGTCTCACCCTTGTATGGAAATAATGATAATCACCATAGTAATGATTATGCTATGACAGTAGTAGTCAACAAAGTTATGGTAAGGGTTGAGGCAGTCAACCAACTTACCAGGGTGCCATTTTGAAAAGGAATTAAGCATCACCAGAATAAATTATAATATGATTATTGGTTAATTTAGATTTCCAAATAAGACTTTTTTGTAGTTTCTGAAGTAAAAAAATAATACTAATCACTCCAAATTTGTGCCAGTAAGCAAAATTTAAAATAACAAATAGCTTTGCCAACCCCAATCTCTCTTTTTTTAGAGGTAAGTTTCAAAGTACAACTTCCAGCTTTACCAATAAATCTAAGACCAGCCAAATAAGTTGTTTATTACTTAGTCCTACTACACTGAAACTATTAATATGTGGATAAGGCTCTTTACCAGAAGCAAGTAATCTGTTTCACTGTCTGAAGTTTAAACCATTCACTATGCCTCCCCAAAATTTTATAGTTTAGGAAATCACACACACACAAACACAGACACTCAAAACACATACATACCAAAGGGGAGGAGGAATATCTAAAGGAATTTTGGGGGGACAATGACTCTGTAGATGGAAGTGAATCATTAAGTAAAACTATTTTAGATCTTTCATCCATGAAAGCTTTTTTTTTTTTTTACAGAAAATTATGTTCATATTGAATGTGAAAGCAAAACTAAAATGGAAGATCATTTGTTTTCTGTTCTGACTAACAATTACATTCAAGTTTCTCCAACTGAAGACCAAACTGGGATTAGAATAGTTCTTGTCCACGTGTAGCTGAAATTTCAGTATATAATGGTAAACAACATTTGACTAATGTTCCTAACATTAATTACAATGGCTTGCTAAATGGGATTTTGGACTTAATTGAGTATTTTTTTAATGTTTATTTAATTTTGAGAGAGACAGAGACAGAGCATAAGTGGGGAAGGTGCAGAGAGAGAGGGAGACACAGAATCTGAAGAGGCTCCACGCTCTGAGCTCATAGCTCAGAGGCTTGAATGAGGGCTTGAAAATGAATTGAGTATTTTATGATTGTACTGTAACATGAAAAATGCATATAAAGATAAATGATAAGTTTATTTTATCTTTCAGATTCCAATAACTGCTGTTTCCCTGTTTCAATGTATTACAGAAAAACTGCAAGTGGAAAATCTGACTTGTGAATTTGGCTTGTCACTTTAATAAATTTAGTTCATCAAAAATTCTTAGAATTGTCTATGTCAAAAGAAAGTCTGACCGAATTACAGGTTGAAAATGTTTGAATCAAAATTTGAAAGTATCATAAAATCTAGAAGTTTTTCTAAACTGAAACAAAGGAAAAAAATAATTTTAAAACATTTGAACAAGACTTTGCAAATAGTATATAATTTTTATTCTAGTGAGAGAAAATGATTAATTGTATCTAACAAGTAAGAAAGTATTTAAAAAATTGAAATGCATCGAAATGTTAATGTTTGACACAGCAAAATATACTCTATTATAAAGAAAAAAAATATGAATTTTTTTTTGTATAAAATAGCAGTTTACCTGCCCTCTCACCAAATATTGATCACATTGAATATGGTCCAAGAGGTCTAATATCATATTAATTGATTTGCGTGTATTATATCATTTAAACTTCCCAATAACCTCATTAAATAAATTCTACTATCTTCTCTTTACACATGACATATGAAAAAATAAAGGCCCAAAAGGCTTAAGTAACTAGCAGAAAATCACATGGTTGGCAAGTTCAAACCCATGACAATCACTTCAAAGACAGTGTTCACAACTCCATCTAAGACAATTTGAGCTCTGTTCAGTAGGTTCCCATACTTGGAAATGCTTAGTAAAGCTCTGGGTATATATTACTCTATATCTTGGTTTCTCTCTCCTGTCTCTCTCTCTCTTTCTCTCTCTCTCTCAAATCTCCTATGGAGTAATCTTTGGCTTCATTTTATATTCAAAGATCAAACTTGTCCATGTGCCCTGCAACCACATGAGGATACAGTATGAAACACTTCAATTAAAAAAAAAATGTTCAGTTGATAAGACAAAATGAGAAGTTGATTTGAATTCAACCCATAGTATGTGGGAATTGGGCATAAATAAGAAAATCCACTGTATTCTACTACTAATGTTTACAACAGTTTCAGTGTTCATAACTCAAAGACACCTACTTTCCATTAACCATTACAAGTTTTAGACTACTTGGTTGCATTGTCAAACTAGTGTACATAAGCTATTTCTTATAAGTAATCTTAGACCTTTTAATATATTGCCTTCGCAGAAAGTCATTGTAGTAGGGAAAAAATGGCAGGCTCCAAAGAAACATCAAATAAACAAAATGGGGGATTGAATAAAAATATAAGTTTACTTTAAAAATCATTTTCAATTTTCTGTCCTCTACTTTAGAAATAAGTGAAAAGAGAACAAAGGACTGACTGGTGACTAAGTGCTGACAATTTTAGCCATAAATTTCATGGAGTCCGAGTGATTTTTCAGCAGATTTGACTTGCCCTATGAAAACGCGCAGAAAGCATCACCATAACCTCACTACTTTATTTTGAACATTCACGTCTCTGTGTTATGCTTCCTTTCAAGGGAAAAGAATGCATCTGAGTCTTGGACACTATAAATCTGGTGAAATACTCCAGGTATCCTCCAAGTAGAACTATTCAACAATTCCAAAATGTAGTGAATTATAAAGTCCTTTTTAAAAATGTTTGTTTATTTATTTATTTGAGAGAAAGAGAGAGAGAGAGAGAATGTGTTCAAGCAGAGGAAGGGCAGAGAGAGAGAGGGAGAGAGAGAGAATCCTAAGCAGGCTCCCGAGCTGACAGCATGGAACCCGATGTAGAGCTCGAACTCACAAACCATGAGATCATGACCTAAGCCAAAATCAAAAGTTGTCCACTTAACCTATTGAGTCACCCAGATGCCCCTTAAAATGGTTATTTTAAATTAGTATCTTTAAGCATATTCTATAGCATGCACAGATTCCCAATCCCCCTTTCTTGAGGTGGGACAAAAAGTTGAAGGGTGGGATTAGAATAGGGATAGGATCAGGGATGCAGAAGTTTAAGCAAGAAATGTATGTACAGACCATGTCTTTGGATACATAAAAAGGGCTACTAGCTGCCTTGTGGATTTTGTGAATTAAACTAAAAGTAAAATAGGATTAATATCTCATAAAATAGACTGAGCCAGTGAATTAAAACTCAAACATTTGTGCATACATGAGGGAGCACTTCTGTGCTGTTGACCAAAAGAACAACTGCAGATCTTAACGTAAGCTCGTACTGTTTTCACCTAGAGCCAGTTTAAATCCTTGCTAGAACATTAAAGACCTTCTAATGGAATATTTCTGCAACACACACACACGATATATAGAGAATACTATGGGCTAGTCAGTTTGCCATCTGATGAATGCAAATAGGAATAGGGAAGAAAACTAACATTCATTTTAATTATAGTATATTTTATGATCAAGGGAGACAATTCCAGTTTTCTCTTATTTAGATATAATTTTAAGTTAAATCTTAATTGACAAACCCTTCACAACAAGGTATTGCCTAAGTGGAGTCCAGTGCAGAAAACTTATGTTAATGATCTTTAATATGACTAAACTATTTATTTTTGGCCTCTTGTAACATTTTGGGGGGCAATCAAAAACCATGAAGATCCTTTTCTAAGTCTACATAGTATCTCTAAGTTGCCTGAGTCTCCAAGGACACTTGAAACCTCAGCCTTACTGCAGTATGCCAAGGACACACAGAGCCACAGGAAAAGTAAGAAACATATTTTTGAAAGTTATTTTTTTTTTTACAAATAGTTTATTGTCAAGTTGGTTTCCAAATAACACTCAGTGCTCATCCCCACAAGTGCCCCACTCCATGCCCATCCCTCCTCCCCCCCACATCCATCAGTCCTCAGTTTTTGTCAGCATTCAAGAGTCTCTCATGGTTTGCCTCTCTCCCTTTCCCCCACCATTTCCCCCCTTCTTCTCCCCCTTGTTCCTCCGTCAAGTTCCTCCTAATC
>NW_024082685.1:0-23755 GCF_003009895.1 Hyaena hyaena
TCAGAGCCTGGAGCCTGTTTCAGTCTGTGACTCCCTCTCTCTCTGACCCTCCCCTGCTCACGCTGTCTCTCTCTCTCTCTCCTATAAATAAATAAAACATTAAAAAAAAATTCAAAATAAAACCAGCCTTTTTCACAGAGCTAGAACAAACAATCCTAAAATTTGTATAGAACCAGAAAAGACCCCGAATAGCCAAAGAAATCATGGAAAATAAAAACAAAACTGGAGGCATCACAATCTCAGATTTCAAGATATATTACAAAGCTGTTATCACGAAGACAGTATGGTATAGCACAAAAACAGATACAGACATCAATGGAACAGAATAGAGAACCCAGAAATGGACCCTCAAGTATATGGTCAACTAATCTTTGACAATGCAGGAAAGAATATCCAATGGAATAAAGAAAGTCTTTTCATCAACGTAACTGGGAAAACTGGACAGCAGCATACCGAAGAATAAATCGGGACCACTTTCTTACACCATACACAAAAATCAACTCAAAATGGATGAAAGATCCAAATGTAACAAAGTAAGCCATCAAAATCCTAGAGGAAAAAGCCAGCAAAATCCTCTTTGACCTTGGCCACAGCAACTTCTTACTCAACACACCTCCAGAGGCATGGGAAACAAAAGTAAAAATGAACTATTAGAACCTCATCAACAAAAAACTCCTGCACAGTGAAGGAAACAATCTAGAAAACTAAAAGGCAACCAATGGAATGGGAGGAGATATTTGCAAATGACATATCAGATAAAGGGTTATTATCTAAAATTTATAAAGTACTTATCAAACACAACACCCAAAAAACAAATGATCCAGTGAAGAAATGGGCAAAAGACATGTATAGACACTTCTCCAAAGAGGACATCTACATGGCTAACAGAACATGAAAAAATGCTCAATGTCACTCCGCATCAGGTAAATGCAAATCCAAACCACAATGAGGTACCACCTCACACCCGTCAAAATGGCTAACATGAACAAATCAAGCAACAACAGATGTTGGCAAAGATAGAGAGAAAGAGGATCTCTTACACTGCTGGTGGGTATGCAAATTTGTGCAGCCACTCTGGGAAACATTATGGACACTCCTCAAAAAATTACCCTACAACCTAGCAATTGCACTAGTAGGTATTTATCCAAGGGATACAGGTGTGCTGTTTCAAAGGGGCACATGCACCCCAATGTTTACAGCAAAAGTATTGACAATAGCCAATGTATGGAAAGAGCCCAAATGTCCATTGATGGATGAATGGATAAAGAAGATGTGAGATATATATATACACACATACATACATACACACACATATATACATGCATACACACAATGGAGTATTACTCTGCAATCAAAAAGAATAAAATGTTGCCATTTACAACTGTGTGAAAGAAATTAGTCAGAGAAAGACAAATATCATATGACTTCAGTCATATGAGGAATTTAAGATACAAAACATAAACATAAGCGAAGGGAAGCAAAAATAACACAAAAACAAGGAGTGCAACAAAACAGAAGAGACCTGTAAATACAGAGAACAAACTGAAGGTTGCTGGAGGGGTTGTGGGTTTGGGGATGGGTTTAATGGGAAAAGGCCATTAAGGAAGACACTTTATGGGATGAGCACTCAGTGATGTACATAGGGGACAAATCACTGGAATCTACTCCTGAAATCATTACTGTAATATATGCTAGCTAACTTGGATGAAATTTAAAAAATAAAATAAAATAAAATAGAACCAATCACATATGAAGAACTCAATAACTAAAATTTTAAAATATACTAAAAGACATATATAGTAGACTAGATGAAGCGGAAAAACAAATCAGCAATCTGGGAACAGAGTAATGGAAAGTAGCCAAACTCGACAGGAAAAAGAAGAAAATAATAATAAAGGGAACTTAATCACACCATCAAGCATGATAAGATTTGCATTATAAGGATCCCAGAAGGCAAAGAGAGAGAAAAAAAATGGTAGAACATTTATTTGAAGAAATAATAGCTGTAAGTTTCCCTAATCTGGAGAAGGAAACAGAAATCCAAATCCAGGAGTTACAGAGAGCCTTCAACAAAATCAACCCAAAGAGGCCCACACCAAGACACATAATGATTAAAATGGTAAAAAGTTAGTGATAAAAAAAAATTAAAGCAGCAAGAGAACAGAAAACAGTCACATACAAGGAAGACCTCATAAGGCTATCAGCTGCTTTTTCAGTATAAACTTGGTAGGCAAAAGGGAGTGGCATGATATATTCAAAGTGCTGAAAACAAAAACAAAACAAAAAACACAGCAACCAAGAATACTCTGCAAAAAGAATACTTTTTCACAATAGAAAAAGATATTAAGACTTTCCTAGGTAAACAGAAGTTAAAAGAATTCATCACCACTAAACCAGCCTTACAAGAAATGTTAAAGCTAATTCTCTGAATGGAAAGAAAAACCACAATCAGAAAAAAATTACGAAAGAAAAAAATTCCACAAGTACATACAAACATGATAAAAGTAGTAGACCAATCACTTATAAAACCAGTACAAAGGTTAAAGTAAAAAAAGTGGTAAAATCAATTACATCTATAAAAATCAGTCAAGGGATTTACAAAATAAAAGACATAAAATATGACAGCATATACATAAAACATGATGAGTGAAGTAAAAATTTAGTAGTTTTAGAATGGATTCAAACTTAAGTGACCACCAACATAATATAGAATGCTGTATGCATAGAATGTTATATATAAACTTAATAGTGTCCACAAATAAAAGAACATGTAGTAGATGTGCAAAAAAATAAAGAGAAAGGAATCCAAGCATATCAGCAAAGAAAGTCATCAAACCCACAAGATAAGAAAGGAAGAGAGAAACACAAAAATATATGTAAGACAAGTAATAAAGTGGCACTAAGAATATACCTGTCCATAATTATTGTAATGAAAATAGACTAGGGGCTCCTGGGTGGCTCAGTTAGTTGAGTGTCTGGGTCTGGATTTTGGCTCTGGTCATGATCTCATGGTTCATGTGTTCAAACCCCTTATCAGGCACCACACTGAGAGTTCAGAGCCTGCTTGGGATTCTCTCTCAGCTCTCTCTTTCCCCCTCCCCAGCTCAAGCCCCCCTCTCAAAATAAATAAACAGAAGCTTAAAAAATAAGTAAATGAAAATAAGCTAAATTATCCAATCAAAAGACATAGGGTGACTAAATCAATAAAAAAGCAAGATCTGTCTATATACTGCCCACAAGAAACACATAACAGTCTTAAAAGCAAATGCAGATTAAAAATGAAGGGATGGAAAAAACATTTATCATACAGACGAAAGCAAAAAGAAAGCTGGGGTAGTAATGCTTATATCAAATAAATAAATAAACTTTAAAACAAAGACTATAACAATAGTCAAAGAGGGACACTATATGATGATAAAAAGGAACAATCCAACAGGAAGATATAACCATTGTAAGTATTTATCACCCAACATGGAAACACTCAAATACAAAAAGCACCTATTAACACCATGAAGGAAGAAATGAATGGTATTACAACAATTATAGGGTTTTTTAAACTCCACTTACATCAATGGATAGTTTATCCAGACAGAGAATCAACAAGGAAATGGTGGCTTTGAATGGTACATTCAGTCAGATGGACCTAACACCTATATTCAAAACATTCCATCCAAAACAGGGAACTTCATATGCTTTTCCAGTACATATGGACATTCTCCAGAATAGATACAATGTTACACAACAAAACAAGTCTCAAGAAACTCAAAAAGATTGAAAGTATATCATGCATCTTTTCAAAATACAACAGTATGAAACTAAATCAACAACAAGAAAAAAAAATCTGGAAAGGACACAAATACATAGAGGTAAAATTACATGTCATTAAACAAGAAATCAAAGAAGAAATTTTTAAAAATACATGAATTCAACTGAAAATGAAAATACAATGGTCCAAAATCTTTGGAAGTCAGCAATAGTTGTTTTAAGATGAAAAGTTATAGGAATACAGGCCTATCTCAAGAAGGAAAAAAATCAAATAAACACCCTAACCTTACACATAAAAGAGGAAAAACAAAGAACAAAACAAGGTCAAATCCATTAGAAAGAAAATAATATAATAAAGATTAGAGCAGTAACAAATGAAATGCAGAACAGGTCAGTGAAATAAGGAACTGATTCTTTTTAAAAAAATTGATAAAACTTTAGCCAGACTTATCAAAAATAAAAAAGAGATAGAGAGCTTAAATAAATAAAGCAAACAAATAAACGAGTAGAAATAACAACACCACATAATGCAAAAGATTATGAGAATATTATGAAAAATTATGTGCCAACAATTTGGACAAACTAAAAGAAATGGATAAATTCATAGAAATGTATAACCTCCCAACCTCAATCAGGAAGAAAAAGAAAATCTGAATAAACTGATTACATTAAGAAATTGAATCAGTAATCAAAAAATCTTCCAAAAAAGAAAAACAAAAGCTCAGACCAGATGGCTTCACACATGAATTCTATCAAACAGTAAAGTAAGAGTTAATATAAATTCTTCTTAAATTATTCCATAAAATAGAAGAGGAAGGAAAGCTTCCGTATTCATTATACCAAACCAGCATTACTCTGATATCAAAACCAGAAAAGACACTACAAAAAAAGAAAACTAAAGGCTAATATCCCTGATGAACATAGATATAAATATCTTCAACAAAATATTAGCAAGCCAAATCCAACAATACATTTAAAAAAATCATTTACCACAATCAAGTAGGATTCCTGTTCAACATTCACAAAACAATCAAAGTGATATATCTCATTAACAAGAGAAAAGATAAACACCAAATGATCATGTCAATAGATGCAGAAAAAGCATTTGACAAATTACAACATCCATTCATGATAAAAACTCTCTACAAAGCAGGTTTAGAGGGAATATACCTCAATTCAATAAAGGCCATATATGAAAAACCCACAGCTAACATCATATTCATTGATGAAAAACTGGGGACTTTTTCTCTAAGATCAGGAACAAGACAAATATGTCCCCTCTCACCATTTTTATTCAATATAGTATTAGAATTCCTAGCCACAGCAATCAGACAAGAAAAAGAAGTAAAAAGCATACAAATTAGTAAGGAAGAAGTAAAATTTTCACTGTTTGCAGATAACATGCACTATATATAGAAAATTCTAAAAATATTCTGCCAAAAAAAAAAAAAAACACTACAGCTGATTAATTAAGTGAAGCCACAAGATAAAAAATCAATATACAGAAATCTGTAGCATTTCTATACACTAATAATGAAGTAGCAGAACATGAAATTAAGAAAACAACCCATTTACAATTGCACCACAAAAATAAAATACCTAAGAGAAACGTAACCAAGGACATGAAAGACCTGGACTCTGAAAACTATAAAACACTGATGAAAGAAATTGAACGTGATACAAATGGAAACATATTCTATGCTCATGGATTAGGAGAAAAAAATATTGCTAAAACGTCCGCACTACCCAAAGCAATCTACAGATTTAGTGCAATCCTTATCAAAATACCAACAGGATTTTTAACAAAACTAGAACAACCAATCTCAAAATTTGTATGAAAGCAAAACAGACACCAGTAGCCAAAGGCATCTTGAAAAAGAACAAAACTGGAGGTAACACAAGCCCAAATTTTAAGATATACTACAAAATTATAGTAATAAAAACAGTATTATTCTGGCACAAATATACACATATAGATTAACAAAACAAATAGAGAGTCTAGAAATAAGCCCATGATTATATAGTCCATTGATCTATGACACAGAAGGCAACAATATACAATGAGAAGAGAGTTGTATTTACAAATAGAAGGGGTGCCTGTGTGGCTCAGTCGGTTGGATGTCTGACTTCGGCTCAGGTCATGATCTCATATTTTGTGGGTTCGAGCCCCACATCGAGCTCTGTGCTGACAGCTCGGAGCCTGAAGCCTGCTTGGGATTCTGTGTCTCCCTCTTTCTCTCTGCTCCTTCCCCTTCCAAAAATAGTGTTAGGAAAGCTGGACAGCTATATGCAAAAACAGAAAGAAAAAGAAAAAGAAAAGAAAAGAAAAGAAAAGAAAAGAAAAGAAAAGAAAAGAAAAGAAAAGAAAAGAAAAGAAAAGAAAAGAAAAGAAACTGGACCATTAAACTACACAGAAAAAGAAACTCAAAATGGATTAAAGACCTGAATGTGAGTCCTGAGGCCACAAAATTCAAAGAGGAAAACATAGCCAGTAATTTCTTTGACATTGGCTATAGGAACAGTTTTCTAGATATGTCTCCAAAGGCACGGGAAATAAAACCAAAAATGAACTATTGGAACTACACCAAAACAAAAAGCTTTTGCCCACCAAAGGAAATAATCAACAAAACAAAATGACAACCCATCAAATGGGAAAAAATATTTGCAAATGATATATCCAATAAGGGGTTAAAATACAAAAATATATAAAAACTTATACAATTCTACATAAAAATTAAATAATACAATTAATAATGGGCATAAGACATAAATAGACATTTTCCAAAGAAGATATACAAATAGCCAACAGACATGAAAAGATGTTCAACATCACTAATTATCAGGGGGATGAATATCAAAACCACAATGAGACGTCACCTCACAGCTGTCAGAATGGCAAAAATCAAAACACAAGAAACAATTGTTGGTGAGGATGTGGAGAAAAAGAAACACTTATGCACTGTTGTTGGAAATGCAAGCTGGTGCAGCCACTGTGGAAAACACCATGGAGGTTCTTCAAAAATATAAGAATAAATTAACAGATGATTCAGTAATTCCACCTCTGGGTATGAACCCATAATTTGAAAAGATACATGCAGTTGATGGACACTTAGGCTCTTTCCATGTTTTGGATCAAGAAGATGTGGTTTATCTATACAATGTAATACTACATGGCAATGAGAAAGAATGAAATCTGGCCATTTGCAACATGGATGCAACTTGAGGGAGAGAAGGACAGATACCATATGTTTGCACGTATAGGTGGATTAGAAGGAACTTAATGGAGGACCATGGGGGAGAAGGAGGGGAAAAATAGTTGGGGAGAGGGAGGGAGGCAAACCATGAGAGACTCTTGAATGCTGAGAACAAACTGAGGGCTGATGGGGGTGCAAGAGAGGGGGACGGGGGTGATGGGCATGGAGGAGGGCACTTGTTGGGATGAGCACTGGGTGTTATATGGAAACCAACTTGACAATAAACTATTAATAAATAAATAAAAATAATTAAACAAATAAAATATATTAAAAAAAGAAAAGATACATGCACCCCTATGTTTATTGCAGCATTATTTATAATACCAAAGATATGGAAGGGACTCAAGTATCCATAAATAAATAAATGTATAAAGAAGCTATCATGTATATATATATACAATAGAATACCAGTTAGCCATAAAAGTATGAAATCTTGCCATTTATAACAACATGAATGGAGTTAAAGGGGATATGCTAAGTGAAATAAGTCAGAGAGAGACAAATACATGATTTCACCTGTATGTGAAATTTAAGAAACAAATGAGCAAAGGGAAGAGAGAGAGGGAAACCAAGAAACAGACTCTTAACTGTAGAGAAAAGACTGATGGTTACAAGAGGGAAGGTGGGTAGGGAGATGGATTAAATAGGTGATGAGGATTAGGGTGTTCACTTGTGGTGAGTACTGGGTGTTGTGTGGAAGTGTTGGATCACTGTACTGTACACCTGAAACTAATATTTGACTGCATGTTAACTAACTGGAACTTAAGTTAAAATTTTTTTAAAACACAGAAAAAAAGGGACAAACAAACAAAAAGATCCAGACTCTTAAAAAAAAAAAAAAAAAAGAGGCAGACTCTTAAATATAGAGAACAACCTTGTGGTTGCCAGAAGTGAGATTGGTATGGGATTGAGTTAAACAGGTAAAGGGTGTTAAGAGTGTATTTATTGTGATGACCACTGAGCAATGTATACAGTTGTTGAATTATTCTACTGTACACCTGATACTAATATAGCACTCTATGTTAATATCCTTGAATAACAATAAATAATTATTCTTTTAAAAAAATGATATGTTGAGGTCCCAATCACTGGCATATGTGATTTTGACCTTATTTGGAAATAAGGTCTTTGCAGATGTAATCAAGATGAGGTCTCTGGGTGTGTCCTAATATAATGTGATTGGTATCCTTATAAGGAATTGGAAAACACCTTGTGAATAAAGGGAGATCCACACACAGGGAGACAAACATGTGAAGACAGAGGGAAAAGTTAGAATTATGCTGTTGAAAACCAAGGAATGTCAGAAGCTGGAAAAGACCAGGAAGGATCTTCCTCTTGGGGCTTTTGAGGGAGCAAGGCCCTACCAATACTTTGATTTCATACCTTTTACTTCCAGAACTGTGAGAGAATAAATATTCTTTGTTTTAAGCCATCCACTTTATGGTACTTGTTACAGTAGCAAGAAACTAATACATGTAGATGGAACCTTATGAGTCTGTGTATATAGATAGCTATTTCTGAATGAGTGTGTATATCTGTCTGGGTACCTATATACATAATCTACATATAGTTGACCAGGAACATGTGAAAGGATGTGTAATCTGTCAGGAAGTCTCAAAGTAGGAAGATAATTCTACTAAACTCATCAGTTCACTCATTCACTGATTCACTCAACATTTTCAGGGCAACTTCTATGTGCTAGACACTGGAGGCAGACATGACTAAGAAATCCTTAGACTGTTGGGGCACCTGGGTGGCTTAGTTGGTTGTGTCCGACCTCAGCTCAGGTCATGATCTCGTGGTTCATGAGTTCGAGCCCTGAGACGGGCTCTGTGCTGACAGCTCAGAATACTGGAGGCTGCTTTGGATTCTGTGTCTCCCTCTCTCTCTGTTCCTCCCCCACTCACTCTCTGTCTCTCTGTCTCTCTCTCTCTCAAAAATAAACATTTAAAAAAAAAAAGAAATCCTTAGACTGTTGAATCTAGTGCTTTAAGAGCCCAAAGTAGAAATAACCACCTTTATGTACTTACTTCTGTTTTATCTCTGGTCTTCTTCCCATTCAAAATAAGACAATGAAAATGTGAATGTAAGTACAACACGGGAATTAGGAACGAGTTTTAAGCCTAGACTCTACAATTTACTACTTCTATGACAGAATGACTTAACATTTTTAAGCCTCAATCTCTTCATCTGTAAAAAAAAAAAAAAAGGAATTAATAAACTTTTATATTCTTTAAATTTTTCCTACACAAAATGTTATCCACCCAAAAGATTTGCATCACCCAGAAACTTGTTAGAAATTTAGAATCTCTTCAGGTTCGCACTCTCAATTTTCTGACTCAAAATCTGAATTGTAAGCAGATCAACAGGTGAGTTTACACATTAAAGTCTGAGCAGTGCTGACTTAGGTGAAGTGAAGAGAAATGTGGGAATTTGTATAATTTCAGCAGGAAATTAGGAGGCCAAAATTGGGGGTTGGTAGGTATGGGCGCTTAAGAAATCTAAAAAAGTCTTGGAACTGTTACTATGGGGTTCGATGAAAGAATGGTGAAGGAGCCAGGAAGTCTCCTCTGAGATTAGAAAGCCTGTGTTTACAGTGAGCCTAATTTAAGTACGTGTGAATGTATTCTGAATATAATTGACACACAATGTTACAGTAGTTTCAGGTGTACAACCTAGTGATTTGACAAGTTTATATACTGTATTTTTTTTAATTTGTTTATTGTTTATTTTTTAGAGAGAGAGAGAGAGAAACAGAGCACAAGTGAGGGAGGGGAAGAGAGAGAGGGAGATACAGAATCCAAAGCAGGCTCCAGGTGCTGAGCTGTGAGCACAGAGCCCGACTCATGGCTCAAACCCACGAACTGTGAGATCATGACCTGAGCCAAGGTTGGGCACTTAACCAACTGACCCACCCAGGTGCCCCTATATATTGTTTTTTTTTTTTTTGGCGGGGGGGAGGGATAAGAGCAGATAGTAATATACAAATATTACCATTACTGACTGAACATTATATGCTAGGTACTTTTTATGCGTTACATAGCCATCATAACAATTTTACCAGATAGGTGTTGTCGGGAATTTAGAACTGTGTCTTGCATATGGTAATTGCTCAAAAAATGTTAACTGCTATTGTCATTTGCAATAAATACTGTCTTGACCTGCCAGCTAAAGGAGCTAGAAGAAGGAGAGGGAGATCCAAAGTAACAGACCCACTTTATTCATTTTACTGCAACATTGAAGAGGAATGTGAAAGCAAACTAATGTTTGCCCCAATTTCAAAGGCTTTAAGTAAAATTCTTCTTTCTAGGAAGTTGCATGGCTTTGGCTCTATGTTCTTCCCACTTTACTTTGAAGAGTGTAGACTCTTACTCTGGAAATAAATGACACTTAGCTTGAGGAAGTCAGGACAAATCTATTTATAAAAGGCAAAACAAATACCAAGAAGAGGCAGTAGGACTTGGACAGAGAGATTGGATTCCTTGGGAAATAATCCATCCCAGATATAGATAAAAGACAGTTTCATCAAGGACAGCTTACTTTGGTACTTTTGGGAGTGAGAGAAGTTTCTCTCTCAACCCCCTCACCTGTACTCCAAAGCTCTGGGCTGAAAGTGGAATCCTTCAATATCAATTGCCACTTTGGTAAGGAGTACCAGGAAGAGAACTTTAAAGTTACTGAAAAAAATCATTGAAACATGAAGTATCTCAAGCCTCAACTGGGAACCACAAAACTTGGAAAGATTTTGTGATTCAAAGGAATCCAAGAAAGGGGAACACAGTAAATCCCTGTCATCTTGTCTAATTCTGAAGCCTGGGCATTACATTTATGAATGAAACTTTTGCTACTTCTCTAGTGCTAGGCATACCACTATCAGCTGCTTAACTTTAGACTTCCCCCTTTTTCATACAGGACTGTTAACTCTTTAAGAATATACTCACTAGGCCCCATTCACTGGCCTTTAGGCCATTATAATATTTGATTTGGTGATTTTAAGCTACTGGAGGAAGAAAGTCCTGCGGGATTCAAAGTACCAAAAAATAAAAAATAAAAAATAAAAAGCTAAGTAAGGGTGTTCTGGCCATTTTGGTCTCAAAATTGCTTTGTACAAGTAATAGGAACAAATTTATCACAGGAAAGGACCAGGCCACTGGGGGTGCACTGAACCCTGAACACTCCCAAAATAACAAGACTTAAATGGCAAGCAGATTAAGTAGGTCAGGCCTGCAAGTCCTCCAAGAAAATGCAGAAAGCTACCACAAAGTGAGTAGGGCCAAAATAATGTTTGGTACAGGGGGCATATTTGAAAGCATCTGCTCCATACATAATGATCCCCTTATAACTCTTTTCTGATTTAAAAAGATATAATCCTAGCTTATATTGCATGACATGACCCTAGCCTCCTGGCAAGAGCTAATTTCTTTACGTATAGGCAACTGATTCAAGCCAGATCTATCAGTGCTCAGTTTTCTGTGACTTGCGGATTGGAACTAAGAGAACCAGCCATTACGTTTCCATGAGACAGAACTATAACATATGAACTCAGGAGATGAAGGAGCTATCTATTGCCCATGGTGTGCTTTAATCTGCTAAGAGAGAAGAAACAAGCAGATATGAACAAGGAAGCAAATATGAGACACATAAAGAAAACCATCTTGTGTTTCCAGCAACTCCCCATTGGCAAAAAAAAAAAAAAAAAAGCAAAAAAACCAAAATCCTTTCATTCCCAAGATCAGTGACATTTCTGTTGCAGTTAAAATAGGTCCAGGTGGATGCTGTCCATTGCAACCAAAGAATAGAAATGAGTAAATAAAATGGCTAATTGGGTAGATGCTGCTCAGTTCCTGGTAAATGTCACCATGTAACAATATAGGCTCAGTGAAGCCATACATTTCAAGTTTTTCATGAAAGCTGCATACCTATATTTAACATGAAATCTTCTACCTTTTATACACTGGTAATGAAATCAAATTTTGGAAAAACATGATTCAAGATAAAGTATATTTGTGGCCTGAATATAGTTTGTGGGCCTTAAATTATGACCTTTGTCAGCAAGGTACCTGCCTTACCTGTTGCTTTCTTATTTCATAGATCTTCTATCTGTTACTATCTTTTTCATATGTACTCATGTGTGCAGGGCATTACACTGCTAGCAGGGCCCAGAGTTAATGACCCACTTTGATCTATTTTTTCTTGGTCTTATTGACTAGTTAGCTAAAGATATCAAAATGATTAAAAATGTGGATTTGGAGCCAGGCTATCTGGGTTCAAATTCAAGATCTGCCAATTATTAGCAGTTTTCTCAGTTTCCTTACAGATATGGTCAAGAGAACTAGAGTGCTATAATTTATCCATTTATCAAATAGAAATAATAAATCCAGTGGTTAGGATAGTACCTGTCAAATTTATTATTCTTGTTGTAGTTGCTTTATTATTAATTATTAATTGTTGATTGATTACCTGAATAGTAGCTATTTTTATCAGTCTGTGCTCCCAGAAAGTACAGGTCTCAGACCTTTTCCCTGCTCTGCAGTGACTCTTTGAGGCCAATGAGCGCTCAGTTTTGTGTCTACTTTCTACTGCCCTCTAACCCTCAGTGTCTTCATCTACAAAATGAGAATAACCCTGTTGTAAGTTTAAATGAGAAGCATGCAAAAGACTTAGCATGGTACCCGGCATATAGTAAGTGATCAACAAATACTGGATGTTAGCTTGAGCTTTCTGTCTCCTAGATCAGCTTCAGGGAAAGGCTAAAGTCTTATATTTTTGTATTCCCAGTGTATAGCACAGAGCTAGCTACATAGAAGATTCTCATGGCATACATGTTGAATGAGTAAATGAGATGAATTAATGAATGAATGTTCCTTCCCCTTTTCAAACTCATCTGCCTTATATAAGTGGAAATGCTTAATACAGTCACATTTAATAATCTGCAGATCACACTTTGCTAGAGCAAAAAAGCACTCTGAATATTTTATTTTACTTGTTTATGTCTGTTCATTTATTTCGAGAGGCGTGGGCAGAAAGAGAAGGAGAGAGAGAATCCCAAGCAGGCTCCACACTGTCAGTGCAGAGCCTGATGTGGGGCTTAATCTCATGAACTATGAGATTATGACCTGAGGTGATATCACAAGCCAAATGCTTAACTGACTGAGCCACTCAGGAACTAAATTCTGAACCTTTCAAAAATATTTTGTACTCTACCACCATGCCATTGCTAACCAGAAAAAAGTGTCTCTAGTTCAGGGAGCTGTTAGAAAGAACAGTTTTTCAAGGAAAAAATACAGGCCATCTCAGCATCAGGTGACACATTTATATAATAACATTCTTTGAGGGGCACCTGGGTGGCTCAGTCAGTTAAGCAGCTGACTTCAGCTCAGGTCATGATCTCACGGTTTGTGGGTTCGAGCCCTGCGTCGGGCTCTGTGCTGACAGCTCGAAACCTGGAGCCTGCTTCAGACTCTGTGTCTCCTTCTCTCTCTCTGCCCCTCCACTGCTCATGCTCTATCTCTCTGTCTTTCAAAAATAAATAAACATTAAAAATTAAAAAAAAAAAAACATTCTTTGAGACCTAGCTGTTTCCCTGAGACACTATGGAGGAAGAATATTGACAATGCTGCTTCTCCAGCAGCTGCTTTTATCCCACTTATATTATCATCACAGGTAGATTTTTCTAACCTTACCCCTTCCTTAACCCTACTCCATCTTCCTCTAACCCACATTACATTGATGCCTTTTGTTATATGATTCTTCCTGCTTAAAATACCCTTTCCCCTCCACTGAGGCAATCCAAACTGAACCTATACTCCAAGATGCAGCAAGGCTTCATGAACAGAGAAAATGACACTTGATTTGGGTATCATGATATGCATAGGAGTTTACCAAAAAGAGAAGAATAGAGTAGAAGGAAAGGTGGAGGTGGGAGTAGTTCATGTAAGAGGGAGAAGGACATTTCTGGAAATCCTAATAGCATAAATGAAGCATGATGTTTGTGAAAGATCATGCTATGTTCAAGTAGTAGCAGTTTGTTTAATGTGGCTCTTGTGATAAGGAAAAGTCATAGGCAATAAACATCAAAGGTGGTTGATGACAGACTGATATGCCTTACTAAGAAGCAGGAATTTAATCCTATAGGTGATGGGAAGTCTTTGAAGGATTCTGAACATAGGACTGGCAGGATAAAAACATGTATTTTAGAAATATTCTAATATGTATTCTAGAGTCCCTATTAGTTTGCTAGGATTGCCACAACAAAGTACTCAAAACTGGGTAACTTCAACAGAAATTTACTATCACAGTTCTGGAGGCTAAAGTACTAAAATCAAGGTGTCAGCAGCATGTATTCCTTCTGAGAGCTGTGAGGAAACAATCTGTTCTAGGCCTGTCTCTTTGATTTGAAGATGGTTGTCTTCTCATGCTTCTTCATATCATATTCCCTCTGTTGTGATTCTGTCTTCATGTCCAAATTTCTTCTTTTTATAAGGAGACCAGTCATATAGGATTAAGGCCTGTCCTAATGACTTCATTTTAACTTGATTACCTTTGAAAATACCTTTTTCCAACTACAATCTCAATCTGTGGTTTTAGGAATTAAAGCTGCAAAATATTTTGAGGGACATAATTTAACCTATAACAAAGCCCATAGAGATTAGAGGCAGGTAAAGTGACAATAAAAGTGCTATTTTAATGTGCCAGATCAGACATGTTGAAAAATTAAGCAAAGACACTGCAAGTAGGGACAAAGGACATACAAAGATCCAAGAAGCAAAATCTGGAAGGTGAAGAGACGAAAGAGTCACAGATGACTCTAGGATTTATTGTTTGGTTGATTATATGACTGACAGGGATATAAAGGGGAGTGAAGGGTTTGAGGACAAATTCGGTTTTAGACATATTAAGTATGAGGGGTCAAGACAGGGATTTAACAGATAAATGGGTAGTTCCACTCTCAAGAAAAACATTCAGCTTGGAGATGCAATTTGTCCTACAGACCATCATCAGCATATAAATGACAGTCGAAACTCTTAAGTGGATGATGGATGAGATAACACAAAACAGTGGGTTACAGAGTGGCTAGAGAAGAGAAGAAAAACAGAGAGATAGGTAGAAATGCAAGATAGAGTATTCTCATGGAAGACAAGGAAGGGAAGGTTTTAAAGAAGGATGGCATGTACAACAGCTTTCAAATGTAGTAGAGTCAATTATGTTGAAAACCTAAAGAGAGAGCATTGGATGTGACAGTGAGGAGATATTTAGGTAAATTTGGCAAGAGCAATTTCAATAATGATTTTAAAATTAATTTAATTTAAAAATTTCATTAATGATTTACCACAGAAAAATGGAGTGTTAATTTGAGTGAATGTTGTTACAGAAAAATTGACTTTGGTGGGGAGGGCTGTGGGAAAGAAATTGTTTACTAGCTGAAGATTAGGTGGTATAGCATAATAGTCTAGGTGTAGGTTTTGTAGACTTGGGTTCAAATCTCAGCTCTTCCATTTACTAGATGTATAAACTTGTGCAAATTGCAAGATTTTCAGATTGCAAGATTTTTCTGTGCCCCAATTTCCCTAACTGAAAAATGGTGAAAATAATAGTACTTCATAAAATTGTGAGATTTGTATGAATTGATACACATAATGTATTCAATAGAGGGCTTGGCACAGAGTAGATCTTCAATAAATAGGTGGGGATAGTTGGATGGGTGGGAGAATCAAAGATAAAAGATAAATCAAGGAAGATAGAGAAGGAAGCTGATGGAACAACTTCTCAGAAGGTATAGGAAAGAAGGATCCTCTTCCACTTACTAGCTGTATGACCTTGGGTAAGGAACTTTGCTTTTCATTAGTTTTAGACCTTTAGTTTCCTCATCTGTAAAATGGAAATTAAAATAGTGCCTACCTTACAAGACTATTATGAAGATTAAATGAAATGGTACATGAAACCTACTTCACCATTGGGAAGGACTTGGGAAGTTCTTCTTAATAGAAGCTTAATATTAAGCTAATAGTGATTAGCTTAGATTAAATCATATGCGCTAGCAAGACTGAAAGCTTAAAAAAGTTTCCAAGTCAATAATTTTCACAACTTCAGGGTAGACCAAAATAGTACTACAAAATCTTATGTTTTCTTAAAAAGTTTAAGCATTATTCAACTGCTAATAAATTTGTGATTTTTAAATTAAAGTATATGGAAAAGTAGTTTCAAATGTGTTTAAAAGATTTTTCAGATAATTATGTTATGAAACAATGGCTAGTATGAAATTAAATTGTATAAGTTGATATGGATTCAGCAATAAGCTTTCTAATTTTTTTAAAGAAACATCGTATCCAAAGTAAAAAAACAAAAACAAAAAAAAAAACAATCATCTTGATTGTGTTAAGGTGAACAATTGAAGATTCATCCTCCTTACTACTGTAGAATTTTAAATAATATAATTGTTATTTATTTTCTTTAAAAATGGCTTCCTAACTCACTCAGAATAAAAGCCAAAGTCTTCACAAGGTCCTATACAATCTGACCCTCTCTGTCTCTCTTACATTATGTCTTACCATTCTCCTCCTCTCTGCTCTAGTGATATGGGCCTTCTTCCTATTTCTTGAATACAACAAGCCTTTGCAAATGCTATTTCCTCTGTCTAGAACACTCTTTGGTCGAGTATTCTCATGGCTGGCTCTCTCACTTCATTCAGATATAGGAAAGAAGCTTTCCTTGACTGCTCTATATTAAATAGCTCTCCTCAATCCCAAGGCTTTATATCCTTTCTCCCACCAAATCCTCATGCAAAAAACACCTTTACTGTTTGACTTCCCCCTTCACCAATACATCCTTACTAGAATATAATCTCCAAGAGGGCAGGAGCTTTGTTTTGTTTACTGTTATATACTCCCAGAGTCTTGTGCACTGATGGCACTGAGTAAATTCTCAGTATTTGTTGAATGAATTAATTAATATCATAACACAATGTACTTTTGTGTTGATACCTTTGTCTATCACAGGTCTCTACCATTGAAGGTTAAGCCACAACTAGGAAGGAACTCAGGCCAAAGTAAATGTAGGGGCAAGGTATTCTAGTCTAGCCTAACCCCTGGATCCATGCATTCCAGAAGAGGAATTGAGGGTCAAAACTACTGTTAGTAAAAAACAGAGAAAAAGAGAGGATGCAAAGTGTCCTCTTTGCAGTAAAACTCTTTTGCCCCTCCATAGACAGAAATTCTTCACAATCCCAGGAAGCAGAATAATAACACCAAACAATTTAAATTGCCCTGAGGAAGATACTTGAAGCCCATGGAGGAGGATTTCTATTGCTTGCCTACAGTACTTGTTAGTGGATTCACAAACCTCTCATTATCCTAGGAAAAGAATAGCCATATTTCAGCAATGATATTTTATGACAGCTAAGAACTACTTATTTCTCTTATCCTGCAACTAGAAACTCTCCCAAAGAAAAACAAATGAACATGAACAGAAAGTGACAATCAAAGGTTAAAATGGAAGCACAGCAGTTCCTAACATATTTCATGCATACTAAATACAGGAGGCTCACTATGGAACCAATACATAGTTCCTTCTCCACCCTTCATGCAAGGGTGTGGATAGCAGAGTTCCATGGGTATGATATGTACAAGTAGCTCTTGGTTCTGGGACAAGACTGTACTCCCACTGATGAAAGTTACTAGGACAGTTTCAGCTGAATTCGTGTTTCTTGTGTCTTAAGTAGCCCATAGGCCAGGGAATTTAGGGAGAAAGAAACCTAAGTGAAGTTTTCTCCTTTATCTGAATCCAGTGCACTCAATAATATGGCCATTCAGAATAAGGTCATTTTGAGGTTTGGAAAACCAACTGAGGAGAATGAACATGATAGAAGGTGCTTTAGCTAAATGTTTCCTAGAAACTTAGAATTGACACATACCCTTATGGGATTTAGCACTAGAGACTCAATGAAACCTAGCACATTAAAAAAGGGAGGGATTCTATGCCTGGCATTTAATACCAGAGACAGCTGAACTGGTGAATTGCAGAGCACTGCCAGCAATAGCATTCCACTGGCCAAACAGAAACTTACAGGGTGAAATACAATCCCTAAAACTTCAAACAACATGCTTTCATCTCTTTGACCTAGGAGATATCATCAGGGTCCATCCAGTCCTGCTACTCTCCCTAAGCAGAAACATGAGAAAGACAAACATGGAAGAGATGTCACTGGTCTGTATGAGGCTTTCTAACAAATCACCACACAAGTTATTTTATTTAACAGCAGAAGAGAGCTGGTGAAGCTCTACTCCCCAACACAACTTTCCTGACTGGACATGAACATGGTAATGTCAAATTACCCAAGGTGGCCTTAGCTTTCCTATTAAAGCATCCAGCCCCTCTGTCTTTGCATGCCATTTTCACTTGAGTTCCTGTCTTTTCTAGCTGGATCTCCTAGTCACTTAGGCTTGGACATATCAAAGTAATTACTAAATGAAAGACAATAAACACGAGCCATTGGATCTTTAACACGACCGATGTGTGGGTAAATGTTGGAATCAAATTCAACATTAAATTTCCATATATTAGGAAGAACCCTTGGTCTCAAATCTGTTAAGAAAGGAGTCAGTGACACCATTCTCCATGGTCTTGACATATTACAGACACCAGCAACAGGAACAGCCATAGGCAAAAATCTGGCATTCTATAAATATTTGTAGAATGAATAAATTTTTTCAAACCATCTGCACAACGATGTCACCTCTCAGGAAGTATAAAATTTCCCCCTTTAGCTAAAACTGCAGAGCCAATGTACAACTTGGCAACACTGCCCAATGTGTACTTCCTGAGTATCAACTCTACATTAGAACTACGTCTGGAGGCTGGTATGAGAAATTAAAAGTTACCTTCGCCACACAAATTCCCACAACACATGCAGTGTCATAGTACAGCGAGTCAATGTCATCCTTCTCCAAACTGAATTTCCAGTACAGACTTCCCTCAGTCGAACGGGTGCACTGTCCCTTTAAGAAGTCAGGCAAGATGGAGCCCTCCCAGCTTTAAGGCTTTAAGCAACCTGATAGGGATGCTGGATTGTGACACTGGAAAAGGTAAGTCGAGGCTCTAATGAAAGGAGGGGAAATCAAGGCTGTATCCATGCAACCGTTAAACTGTGAGCGTCTATCCCGTGGGTGGTAGTTCCCCTAGGCTCTAAAGCACCACCCCTCCTCCCCTCCCCTTACCCCATCCCACTCTGCTCCACTCTCTGGATCCTCCTTGAAAGTCCCTTCCATAAGATGGCTCCTTTATAGCACAGCGGGAGACCCCAGTGAGGGTGGCAAAAGGAAGGAGAGGGGGTGGGTAGGCAAAATAAAAGGGACTTACTTTCGGATTCTGCACCTCCAAAGGCATCCTCTGCTTCCAGCCCTGGGCCGGACCCGACGGGGCGGGGCCGGGGCTGAGCTGGTGGACACGGGGTCCTCACTCCCTCGTACTACAAACCTAGTTCATTGCAGAGTTAGGGGGAATGGGCACCGACTAGCGACGGTGTTTACTCGATTTTAATCATCTCACAAGGAGACAGAAGGGTTCAAGAGAGCTGACCAGGGGTAGGAGTGGGGGTGAGCTCTAAAACCCTCCTTTTTGTTTTTGGCTAGCTTCCCGCGCCAGGCAATAGCGACATCAGGGGCAATGGTTTTCTTTATTCTTCCTTTTGGTTTCTCCCAGCTGCCTGTCCCAGACCCCACCCAGCGGCTCCACCCCATCCACTGCTACACATTCTGTCAATCACCAGCCTCTTTAAAGCTGCATGGCACAACTTGGGTTTTTGTCTCTGTTTGGCGGGCAAACAGAATCACCGAGCTTCTTGCCTTTCCAACAATACCTCTGACCATTCTGCTGAGTTTAGGAAGCTAAGGTTAGTTGCTGGTGGCGGCTTCCCCTCCCCCTCTGCCCCAAGCTTACACAGCTCCACCCAAACTCCTTCTAGGCTTGCCAGGCAGACCACTGCCCTACACTACCCCATCTCTTTGCTTTGTTTCTGGTGAAAAGTGGTTCCTTAGGCTGCCAAATCGCCAAGAAAGTTACCGTGGCGCCCTCATTGGCGCCGCCCACTCCCCTACACTTTCTGGACTGAAGTAACTACAACAGATCTGCTGTCCCTTTGGCTTCCCTGTTCTGCCTGTCCCAGTGTGCTCAGTCTTTTTCTATCTCTCATCTGTGTAAGTCTACAGGTTTCTCACTAGACTGGGAAGAGACGGTGGGGAAATGTGTTTCATGCCTCTAACTCACGCAAAACAGCAGTACCACCCCCACTGTCCCATTCCATAACTAGGCAGCTCAAAGTCAGAGGAGGGCCCTGAAGTTCCATCCACAGAGTATTACTGGAATTCCAGAATGACCTATCAGAAATTATATTTAGTGCTATTCTCCATTATAGTTGATGGCAATACCTGCTTGCTCCGGCCAAAAATCTTGTAGCCAACCTTCACTCCTCTTTTTCTCTCATACTTCATATTCAATTCTTTAAGAAATCCTGTCAGCTCTGTCTTTTAAAATGTGTCCAGAATCTGCCCACGACTCCCACTTCACACTACTACCCCCAACAAGCCATCACTAAATCTAGATCCAGCTCCTGCCTACCTCTTTGTCTTGATTTATTAAAACTCATTTACTCTCCTCTAGCCATACTGATCTCCTGTTTATTCCAATATGCCAGTATCTGTCTGAACTAAGGGACTTTACACTTCTTTCTTCTATCTAGTTCTTTCTATGATGGGCTTCAATATCCTCCAGATCTCAGGAAAGCTTTCCCTGACCACCCAGATTAAATTAATTCTCATAGCCCAGGCACTCTCTGTTACCTCATCTCACTATTCAGTAAGTCCCCTATTCTCCTAATTAAAAAAAAAAAAAACTTTTATTACTTATGATAGCCAGAGTCTACTTCCTATTTATTGCTATATAATCACTACATACCTGGCAAAAAGTTGGTGCTCAATATTTATTATTTATTGAGCACCAACCTTTTTTTGCCAGGCACATACGGTTATATAGCAATAAATAGGAAGATGAACAAACTCTCTCTGTTACCAAGTCATATATCCATATCTAAACCAATTCTTCATTTTGGTGTTGCCATTACTTCCATGTTGTCTTAGAATGTAGTTCTATAGAGTCTTACTAGATTGTACAAGCTCCTTGGGAGTGATCTGTGTCTTTTTCATTTTCAAATGTTTTATAGTGATGAGCACAGAGCTTTCCATGTAATAGACACTCCACGCATTTTGAAATGGATTCAGCTCTGTACTACCTGTGGGACCTCATCAGTCCTGTAGCAAACCAAAAAACCTCCCAGATATAAAAATCAACTGCGGTATAGTTGAAAGAAGATTGGCTTTGGGATGAGAAGACTTCCAAGTTTGCCATTCCCTAGCTCTTTTACTTGAAGCAAGTTATCTAACCCCTCTGAGCTTTAACTTCTTCCCTTAAAAAACAAAGGACACAATAATGAAACTTTTCTCAAGCTTCTCTGTGCATGTCCTAAGATGGCTAAGGAAGTAGAGACTGACCACCTTTATGTTGTTAAGTCAAATAGCCACTTTTCAGTCCTTAATTCACTTTACCTGTCAGCAACATTTGGCATAGTTGACCACTGCTGCTTCTTTGAAGCAGTTCTCTCTCTCTCTCTCTCTCTCTCTCTCTCTCTCTCTCTGTCTCTCTCTCACTCTCTCAGCTTATATGTAAAAATACTTCCATGGTTTTACTCAGCTTTACTGCTCCTTTTTGGTCTCCTTTTCTCCTCTTCTAAGTCTAAATATTAGAGTGTCTCAAAGCCTTTCTTAACCCTCTTTTCTATCTACATTCTCTCCCCTATGATCTCATTCATTTTATTGCTTGACTACAAGTTGATGAATACCTGAATCTATGTCTCAAAACCAAACCTCTCTGAACTCCAGATTCTTGTTTAGATCCTCTCTGAGCTTTCATTTCCTCAACTGTGAAATGAGGAAAATAATAGCAACCCACCTCAGGATTCGATTCATGCTACCTCTTCTCAATCTATTCTTTATGTGTAGCCAGATTAATCTTTTAAATTGGCCAACCAGACCATGTTATTACTCTGCCTAATGACTTCCATTGCACTTCGGATAAAAGCCCAGATCTTTACCATGATCTACAAGGCTCTGTGTAGTCTGGTCCTTATCTGCCATTCCTGACTCATATTCAATTACTCTTCCCCCAGGCCTCAGTATTCTAAAGTCACTGACATTCCTTTTTATAGCTCCTCAAAATTGGCATGGTTTTTCCTATCTTGGGGCCTTAGCACATGTTATTTTGCCATCTGAAGTATTCTTCTACTCATCATTCACTCGGCTTATTTCTGTTAATCGTTCAAGTGAAAATTAACTATAGCCTTGTGCAACACAATGGACAAATCTTAATAACATAAAGTTGAATGAAGAAAGCAAGTCCTAGAAGAGAGCAACTTATAAAGTTAAAAACTAAGTAGAAATGAGCAATATGTTGTTTATTTACATATATGTAGGTATATATGCATATGATAAAACTATTTTTTTAAGGAAAGGGGATGATAAATACAATATTTAGGTTACTTCTTGGAATAGGAAAAGAATACAATAAAAGAGCTACCCATAGGGGCACCTGGGTGGCTCAGGTGGTTAAGTGTCCAACTTCAGCTCAGGTCATGATCTCACCATTTGTGTGATCAAAATAAAATCAAATTAGAAATCAATAACTAAATAAATAAATAACAAAGAACAACAGGAAAGTCTATAGACATACAGAAATTAACACAAAACTCTAATCCATGAATCAGAGGTAATTTTAAAAAATAAAAATAATTCAGAGAACTGAATGAAAAAAAATGTAGCATATTGAAGTATGTCAAGGCTGAGAGAGAATTTTAATTTATTTTTTTAGTGTTTACTTATTTTTGAGAGAGAGAAAAAAGAGGAGGGGATGGGCAAAGACAGAGAGGGAGAGAGAATCCCAAGCAGGCTCCATGATCAGCACAGAGCCCAATATGGGGCTTAATCTCATTAACGATTAGACCATTACCTGAGCCAAAATGAAGAGTCAGATGCTTAAAGCAACTGAGCCACCCAAGCATCCCTAGAATTTTATAGCACTAAATGGTTTCATTACAAATAAAGGAATTCCTCAAATTGGAAAAAAAATCCTTCCTCAAAAACCTAGTTAAAGAAGAAAATATACCCAAAGACAGGGCGCTGGGTGGCTCAGTCGGTTAAGCATCCAACTTTGGCTCAGGTCATGATCTTATGGTTCGTGGGTTCGAGCCCTGCATCAGGCTCTGTGCTGACAGCTAGCTCTAGCCTGGAGCCTCTTTCAGATTCTGTGTCTCCCTTTCGCTCTGACCCTCCCCTGCTCATGCTGTCTCTCTCTGTCTCTGTCTCTGTCTTTGTTTCTCTCTCTCTCTCAGAAATAAAGAAAACATTAAATTTAAAAAAAGAAGAAAATATACCCAAAGAAAGAAGAGGAAAGGAAATAATGATGGTCAGAGCAGAAATCAAAAAAATTTGGGGCGCCTGGGTGGCTTAGTCGGTTAAGCGTCCGACTTTCGCTTAGGTCATGATCTCGCGGTTCGTGGGTTCGAGCCCCGCGTCGGGCTCTGTGCTGACTGCCAGCTCAGAGCCTGGAGCCTGTTTCAGTCTGTGACTCCCTCTCTCTCTGACCCTCCCCTGCTCCGCTGTCTCTCTCTCTCTCTCTCCTATAAATAAATAAAA
>NW_024082685.1:27019-83209 GCF_003009895.1 Hyaena hyaena
ATCCCATAGATTTTGAATTGTTGTGTTTTCATTTTCATTTGTTTCCATATATTTTTTAATTTCATCTCTAATTGCCTGATTGGCCCATTCATTCTTTAGTAGGGTGTTCTTTAACCTGCATGTGTTTGGAGGTTTTCCAGACTTCTTCCTGTGATTCATTTCAAGTTTCAAAGCATAATGATCTGACAGTGTCCATGGTATGATCTCAATTCTTTTATATTAACTGAGGGCTCCGTTATGTCCCAGTATGTGATCTATCTTGGAGAATGTGCCATGCGCACTTGAGAAGAAAGTAAATTCTCTGGCCTCAGGATGTAAAGTTCTAAATATATCCGTCAGATCCATCTGGTCCAATGTGTCTTTCAAGTCCATTATTTCTTTAGTGATTTTCTGTCTGGTTGACCTATCCATTGCTGAAAGCGGGGTCTTAAAATTCCCTGCTATTAGCATAAATGTTTGACTCTTGATTTCATCTCAGGTCATGAACTCAAGTTTAGTGAGTTTGAGCCCCTCTTTGGGCTCCATGCTAACAGTGTGGAGCCTTATTGGGATTATCTGACTTTCACTCTTTCTCTGCCCCTCCTAATTTTCTCTCTTTCTGTCAAAATAAAGAAATAAACTTTAAAAAAGTAAAAACAAATTCATTAATAAATAAAAAATAAGCCTGTAGAAAAATGATGCACATTAAAAGAAAGAAGACAAAAATTACCAGTATCAGGAATGAAATGAGAATAACAATAAATATATTGCAGCCATTAAAATGATAAGAAAGTGCCATGAACAACTTTGTGCTATGTATTTGACAACTTAAAAAAAAAGTTGAAGAATTCTTTTAAAACTATGACCTACCAAAACTCAACCAAGATGAAGTACAAAATATATACAGTCTCATAAAAAGATGTGTGTGTGTCTATACATATATATACATAGATATGTATATATATAATGGACTATTATTCAGCCATTAAAGAATGAAATCTTGCTATCTGCAATGATATGGATGAAGTATTATGCTAAGTAAAATACGTCACTCACTGGAAGACCAATTCCATATGATTTCACTCAAATGTGAAATTTAAGAAAGAAAGCAAACATGCAAAGGGAAAGAACACAAAATAAGAAGCATCCAGAACTAAATGATTTCACAGGCAAATTCTATCAGGCACTTAAAGAAAAATATACACTTTCACACATTATCTTCCAGCAAATAGGACAGAAAGGAAAATTTTGCGATTCATTTTATGAGGCCAGACTTACTGTGATGACAAGACTGAAGAAGGAGCATTGTAAGTGGAGTATTAAAGTCCCCTGCAGTTATCACATTCTTATCAATAAGATTGTTTCTGTTTGTGATTTTTTTATGTATTTGGGTTCTCCCGAACTTGGTTGGTAAACATTTATAATCGTTAGCTCTTCCTGATGGATAGACCCTGTAATAATTATTATTATAATGCCCTTCTTCATTTCTTGTTACTGCCTTAACTTTCAAGTCCAGTTTGTCCAATATAAGTTTGACTACTGCAGCTTTCTTTTGACTTCCAGTAGCATGATAGATATTTCTCAGTCCCCTCACTTTCAATCAGAAGGTGTCCTCAGGTCTAAAATGAGTCTCTTGTAGACAACAAATAGATGCATCTTGTTTTTTTATCCATTCTCCTACCCTATGTCTTTTGATTGGAGTATTTAGTACATTTACATTTAGTGTTATTATTGAAAAATATGGGTTTAGACACATTGTGTTGTCAGTAGGATTCATGCTTTTGTGATGTCTCTGGTACTTTGTATTCCCTGCAACATTTACTTCATAGAATCCCCCTTAGGATTTCTTGTACGGCTGGTTTAGTGATGATAAATTTCTTCAATTTTTGTTTGTTTGGTAAACTTTTATCTCTCCTTCTATTCTGAATGACAGGCTTTCTGGATAGGGATTCTTGACTGCATATTTTCTCTTCCTCACATTAAAGATTTCCTGCTATTCCTTTCTGTCCAGCGAAGTTTCAGTAGATAGGTCTGAAATTACTCTGAGATGTCTCCGTTTATATGTTAGGGCCCTTTTATCTCTAGCTGCTTTCAGAATTCTCTCTTTGTCCTTATATTTTGCCAGTTTCACTATGCTATGTTGTGCAGAAGTTTGATTCAAGTTATGTCTCAGGGGGTTCTCTGTGCCTCTTGGATTTCAATGTCTATTTCCTTCCCCAGATTGGGGAAGTTCTCAGCTGTAACCTGTTCAAGTACCCTTTCTGCTCCTTTCTCTCTCTTCTTCTTCTTTTGGAATTCATATGATGTGGATTTTGTTCCATTTGATTGCATCACTCAGGTCTCGAAGTCTCCTTTCGTGCTTCTGGGTCAATTTATCTCTCTTTTTCTTGGCTTCCTCTTTCTTTTTAATAATTGTGTCTTCTAATTCAGCTATTCTTCTCTCTTTCTCTTCATTTCGTGCCGTGGCTGCCTCCATTTAATTATGCACCCCATTTATAGCATTTTTTAATTCATCATGACTATTTTTATGATCCTTGATCTTTGTGGCAATGGAGACTCTGCTGTCTTCTATGCCTTTTTCAAGCCCAGTGATTAATTTTATAACTATTGTTAGAAATTCTTGGTCAGTTATGTTGCTTATATCTGTTTTGACCAATTCTTTAGCTGTCCCTTCTTCCTGGAATTTTCAGAGGAGAGTTCTTCCACTTCATCATTTTGGCTATTTTTCTGTTCCTTGTATGTTTTAAAAGCTTATAATGCGCTCTGCACTTGTGAGTACTATTATATTATAGGAGGGTCATAGACTGCCCAGAGCCTGTCCATTCAGGAAATGTTCTTTTAACGGTGTCCCTTGATCTCTCTTATTGTGACTTTTGTTTATTTTATTTCCCTATTCAAAGTGATATTTGGGACTCTCCACCATGTGTACTATGGCTTGGTTCTTGAGGTATCCCTGGAAAGGAAAACAAACAAATAGGGAACAAAAGCATGCAAACACACAACAAATCAATAAAACAAGCAAACGAAAAAAACAAAACAAAACAAAAGAACAAAAGACAAAGAACAGTCTAAAAGCATAAAATGAGAAATCCCAGCTACAAATAAAGAGCAGAATGGAGGCAGAACTGATGGAAGGGTATATACAAACGGAGAAATGACAGAGGTGGGAAGAAAGAGAAAATTGATCACTGACCAGGCAGAGAGCCTAAAAGGCTTAATTCAGAGGGAGAAAAAGGAGAATATGTCAGGAAGTGAGAACAGAACAAAACAAAACAAAAACAAATACAAAAACAAAAACAAAACGAAGATAATGTTGCCCAGAGAAACTATATAGTCTGATTATTTCAGAGAGAGAGAAAGTAAGGTAACCTTGGCGGTATAGAACTTGCATCCCGAATGTATTATATATGCCTGTTTAAGCAAACCTATAACCAGAACACCCAGTCCAGAGGAGGGGAGAGATAAGAATGAGATAAGCGAGAATATATCTGAATAGCAAAATTGATCCAGAGTGAATCATGGCAATGCATCAATGCTGGTCTTGCCCCCCGGATCTGGTAAAAAAGCAGCTACCCAGCCCAAATGGGTGTGGTTTGGTGTAGGTGGGTCTCGCCTCCACGGTGAGTCCCACAGGCCTCAGGCCATTTCCTGAGGCACTGCCTTGGTGTTTGTGGGGAGAAAAATGGCAACCCCTCAGTCCCTTCTCGAGCTACGTGTTGCAAATCACTCTTTTGAGTCCGATCTCACTGTGCCATGGGTGCAGCCAAGGTGGGCCGTGTTCTATATTCCGAACCCAGCCTCATTTCCAGATCTTACTCCATTCACATTAATGATACCACCTGAAATGTAATCCCAGAAGCCAGGGCACTTACTAACAGGGGATCGAGTAGGGGATCTGTTCCGCCTGATGCCAACTGCATCCCTTGTGTACGGTCTATCCTGGAGTGAATATCTGGGACTGGGGCACCCACCCCAAAGAAAGCTCAGCAGTTAGAGATAGGATCTCTCTCCTAAAGCCCTGCAATTAGAGATAGGATGATAGGATCCCTCTCTGTCCCAGGCTGAGGGTTTTCTCTTCTCCAGGGACAGTTTTATACTTCCCCAGGTGCTCTTTCTCTTCCCTTTGTCTCTCTGCAGAGGGGGCTACCTCCCCTCTGTGCCTCTGTGTCCCCGCCCATTTTTATATATTCCTCAGTTCGCAATCGCGCATCTATGAGGCCATCTTCTTAGTGGACTCTATCTTCTCCTCCCAGCCTCTTGTAGTTCAGAATCCTTTGGCTTCAGCCCTTCTTTGTTTGAGAGATGCAGGCAGGAAGTATGGAACTCCCTATTTCTCAACCATCTTGCCCCTACTTCTGATTCAACATTTTAAAATAAAAAAAAATCACCATATCAACAAGATTATAAAGAAAACAATTATATGATCTTACAAACTGATGCAGAAAATCATTTGACAACATCAAATATGCAATCATAATTTTAAAAAAAACATCAATTTAGGAATAAGAAGAGAATTAACTGAAATTCATAAAGAGTATCTAGAAAAAAATACAGCTAACATGATGGTTAATGCTAAAAAACTGAATTTTTTTAGTAAGATGAGGAAAAAGACAAGCATGTCCACTCTCACACTTCTTATTTAACATAGCAATGGAAGGTATATCCACCTAAAGGTAGAAAAAGTAATAAAAAGCATGCAGATTTGAAAGAAAGAAATGAAAACTATCTATTTGCAGGTATAATTATCGTCTATGCAAAGCCCCAAAGAATCTACCAAGAAAAATGTCTCAGATAAAAAGACTGAGTTCAGTAATTTGTAAGTCAAAAAGTCTATTACATTTCAAGGTGCATGGGTGGCTCCGTTGGTTCAGTGTCTCATTCTTTTAAAAAAAAAAAATTAACATTTACTCATTTTTGGGAGACAGAGACAGCGTGCAAGTGGAGGAAGGGCAGAGAGAGAAGAGACAACGTATCCAAGGCAGGCTGCAGGCTCTGAGCTTTCAGGACAGATCCTGATGCAGGGCTCAAACTCACAAACTTTGAGATCATGACATGAGCCGAAGTTGGATGCTTAACCAACTCAGCCACCCAGGCACCCCTAAGTGTCTCACTCTTAATGTAAGCTTAGGTCATGATCTCACGTTTCATGAGTTCAAGCCCTGAGTCAGGCTCTGCACTAACATTAACAGTGCAGAGCCTACTTGGGATTCTCTCTCTCTCTCTATCTATCTCTCAAAAAAAATAAATAAATAAACTTTATTTTTTCTTTTTTTTTCCTTAAATACTTTATTGTCAAGTTGGTTTACATATAACACCCAGTGCTCATCCCCACAAGTGTCCTCGTCCATGCCCATCACCCCACTTCCTCTCTCCACCAAACGCCCTCAGCCCTCAGTTTTTTCTCAGTATTCAAGAGTCTCTCATGGTTTGCCTCCCTCCCTCTCCCCAACTATTTTTCCCCTTCTTCTCCCACGTCATCCTCCATTAACTACCTCCTAATCCACCTATATGTGCAAACATATGATATTTGTCCTTCTCTGCCTGTCTTATTTCGCACAGCATAAGACCCTCTACTTCCATCCGTGTTGCTACACATGGCCAGATTTCATTTTTTCTCATTGCCATGTAGTATTGCATTGTATAGATAAACCACATCTTCTTGATCCATTCGTCAGTGGAAGGACACTTAGGCTCTTTCCATGTTTTGGCTATTGTTGAGAGGGCTGCTATGAGCATTGGGGTCCATGTGCCCCTAGGCATCGGCACTCCTGTATCCCTTGGGTAAATTCCTAGCAGTGCTACTGCTGGGTCATAGGGAGTTCTATTGTTAATGTTTTTAGGAACTTCCACACTGTTTTCCAGAGGGGTTGTACCAGTTTCCATTCCCACCAACAGTGTAGGAGGGTGCTCGTTTCTCCACATCCTCGTCAGCATCTATAGTCTCTTGATTTGTGCATTTGAGCCACTCTGGCAAGAGGTGGTATCTCAGTGTGGTTTTACTTTGTATTTCCCTGATGAGGAGGGATGCTCAGCATCGTTTCATGTGTCTTTTGGCCATCTGGATGTCCTCTTTGGAGAAGTGTCTGTTCATATCTTCTGCCCATTTCTTTATTGGGTTGTTTGTTTTTTGGGTGTGGAGTTTGGTGAGTTCCTTATAGATTTTGGATACTAGCCCTTTATCTGATATGTCATTTGCAACTATCTTTTCCCATTCCGTCAGTTTCCTATTAGTTTTATGGATTGTTTCCTTTGCCATGCAGAAGCTTTTTATCTTGATGAGGTCGCAGTAGTTCATTTTTGCTCTTGATTCCCTTGCCTTTGGGGATGTCAAATAAGAAATTGCTGCGGTTGAGGTCAAGGAGGTTGTTTGCTGCTTTCTCCTCTGGGTTTTAATGGTTTGCTGTCTCACATTCAGGTCCTTTATCCACTTTGAGTTTCTTTTTCTGTATGGTGTGAGAAAGTGATCTAGTTTCATGTTTTTGGAGGTTGCTGTACAGTTCTTTTTAAAAAAATTTTTTTAATGTTTTTTATTTATTTCTTAGAGACAGAGACAGTGTGAGCAGGGGTGGGTCAGAGAGAGAAGGAGACACAGAATCCGAAACAGGCTCCAGGCTCTGAGCTAGTTGTCAGCACAGAGCCCAACGTGAGGCTCGAACCCACGAACTGTGAGATCATGACCCAAGCCGAAGTCAGACGCTTAACTGACTGAGCCACCCAGGAGCCCCGGTAGCTGTACAGTTCTGCCAGCATCATCTGTTAAAGAGACTGTCTTTTTTCCATTGGATACTCTTTCCCGTTTTGTCAAAGATGAGTTGGCCATATATTTGTAGGTCAAAGTCTGGGTTTTCTATTCTATTCCATTGGTCTATGTGTCCGTTTTTGTGCTAGTACCATACTGTCTTGATGATGTCAGCTTTGTAGTAGAGTCTGAAGTCTGGGATGGTGATGCCTCCCGTTTTGGTTTTCTTCTTCAAGATTACTTTGGTTATTTAGGGTCTTTTGTGGTTCCATATAAATTTTAGTATAGTTTGTTCTAGTTTTGAGAAGAATGCTGGTGCAATTTTGATTAGGATTCCATTGAATGTGTAGATTGCTTTGGATAGTAATAACATTTTAACTATATTTATTCCTCCAGTCCATGAGCATGGAATGTTTTTGCATTTCTTTGTGTCTTCTTCAATTTCCTTCATAGGTTTTCTATAGTTTTCATCATACAGATCTCCTATATTTTTGGTTAGGTTTATTCCTAGGTATTTTATGTTTTTTGTGCAGTTGTGAATGGGATCAGTTTTTTTATTTCTTTTTCTGTTGCCTTATTGTTGGTGTATAAAAATGCAACCAATTTCTGTACATTGATTTTGTACCCTGTGACATTGGTGAATTCAAGGATCAGTTCTAGCAGGCTTCTGNAGTCTTTATTAAGAAGGGATGCTGTATCTTGTCAAATGCTTTTCCTTCATCTATCGACAGGCTCATATGGTTTTTATCTTTTCTTTTGTTGATGTGATGTATCACATTGATTGATTTGCGAATGTTGAACCAGCCCTAAAATCCATGAATGAATATCACTCGATCTTCGTGGATAATTCTTTTTATGTGCTCTTGGATTTGATTTGCAAGTATCTTGTTGAGGATTTTTGCATCCGTATTCATCAAGGATATTGGCCTGTAGTTCTCTTATTTTGCCGGGTCTCCATCTGGCTTGGGAATCAAAGTGATGCTGGCTTCATAAAATGAGTCCAGAAGTTTTCTTTTGATTTCTATTTTTTGGAATAGCTTGAGAAGAAGGGATAATAATTCTGTTTTAAATGTCTGTTAGAATTCCCAAGGGAAACCTTCTGGACCAGGGCTCTTATTTGTTGGCAGATTTTGGATAACTGATTCGATTTCCTGCCTAGTTATGGGTCTGTTCAGATTTTCTATCTCTTCCTGTGTGAATTTTGGTAGTGAGTGTGTGTTTAGGAATTTTTCCATTTCTTCTACGTTTTCTAGTTTGTTGGCATATAATTTTTCAGAGTATTCCCTGGTAATGGCTTGTATTACTGAGAGGTTGGTTGTAATAAGCCTATTTTCATTCATGATTTTGTCATTTGGGTGCTCTCTCTTTTCTTTTTGAGAAGCCTGGCTAGAGGTTTGTCAATTTTGTTTATTTTTTCAAAAAACCAATTATTGGTTTCGTTGATCTTTTCAACTGTTTTTTTATTGTTTCCATATTGTTTATTTCTGCCCTGATTTTTATTATTTCTCTTCTCCTACTGGGTTTAGGGTGATTCTGTTACTCTCTCTCTAGTTCCTTTCGGTGAGGAACTATTGTATTTGCACTTTTTCTAATTTCTTGAAATAGGCCTGGTGTTCAATGTACTTTCCTCTTAGGACTGCCTTTGCCACATTCCATAGAGTTTGGATTGTTGTGTTTTCATTTTCGTTATTTCCACATATTTTTAAATTCATTCTCTAATTGCCTGATTGGCCCATTCGTTTTTTAGTAAGGTGTTCTTTAACCTCCATGTTTTTTGGAGGTTTTCCAGACTTCTTCCTGAGGTTGATTTCAAGTTTCATAGCATTGTGATCTGAACGTGTGCATGGTATGATCTCCATTCTTTTATATTTATGGAGGGCTGCTTTATGTCCCAGTATGTGATCTATCTTAGAGAATGGGCCATGCACACTTGAGAAGAAAGTGAATTCAATGGCCTCAGGATGTAGAGTTCTAAATATATCTGTCAGATCCATCTGGTCCATTGTGTCATTCAAGTCCATTGTTTCTTTAGTGATTTTCTGTATAGTTGATCTATTCATTGCTGTAAATGGAGTATTAAAGTCCCTTGCTATTAGCACATTCTTCTCTATAAGATTGTTTCTGTTTGTGACTGTTTCATGTATTTGGGTGCTGCTGAATTCGGTGTATAGACATTTATAATTGTTAGTTCTTCCTGATCGATAGACCCTATAATTATTATATAATGCCCTTCTTCATCTCTTGTTACTATCTTTACTTTAAAGTCATGTTTGTCCGATACAAGTATAGATACTCCACCTTTCTTTTGACTTCCCGTAGCATCATAGATATTTCTCCATCCCCTTACTTTTAATCTGAAGTTGTCCTCCAGTCTAAAATGATTTTCTTGTAGACAGGAAATAGATGGATTTTGGTTTTTTATCCATTCTGCTACCCTATGTCTTTTAATTAGAGAATTCAGAGCAATTACTATCAGTGTTATTATTGAAATATATGGGTTTAGCGTCATTGTGTCTTTTGTGGGATTCATGCTTGTGGTGGTGTCTCTGATATCTTGCATTCCTTGCAACATTTCCTCAGAGAGTCCCCCTCAGGATTTCTTGTAGGGCTGGTGTAGTGGTGATGAATTCTTTCAATTTTTCTTTATTGTGAAAGACTTTTATCTCTCCTTCTCTTCTCAGTCACAGGCTTGCTGGATAGAGGATTCTCGGCTGCATATTTTTTTCTGTGCATCACACTGAAGATTTCCTACCATTTCTTTCTGGCTTCCAAGTTTCAGTAGATAGGTCTGTCTCCACTCTGATAGGTTTCCCTTTGTATGTTAGGCCCTTTTCTCCCTAGCTGCTTTCAGAATTCTCTCTTTGTCCTTAAATTTTGCCAGTTTCACTATATGTCGTTTAGAACATCAATTCAAGTTTCATCTGAAGGGATTTCTCTGTGCCTCTTGGAATTCAATGTCTGTTTCCTTCCCCAAATTGGGGAAGTTTACTGCTATAATTTGTTCAAGGACTCTTTCAGCGCCTTTGCTCTCTCTTCCTCTTCTGGAATTCCTATGATACGGATATTATTCCATTTGATTATATCTTTGAGCTCTCAAAGTCTCCATTCATGTTCCTGGATCAGTTTATCGCTCTTTTTCTCAGCTTCCTCTTTTTCTATAATTGTGTCTTCTAAATCACTTATTCTCCTTTCTGCCTGTTCAATTCATTCATTGGACACCTCCGTTTTATTATATATGTCATTTATAGCATTTTTTAATTCATCACAGCTATTTTTAAGCTCCATAGTTTTTGTAGGAATAAATAAGTAAACCTTAAAAACTTGCAATTATTTTAAAAATTCAGATGCATTTTTCTATATGCTAAAGATGATCATGCATAAACTGAAATTTAAACCAATGTCACCTTCAATCACTCAAAAAAATGGAATATTTGTGTATACATTTAGCAAAATAAGTACAGCATCTGCATGTGGAAAAATGCTAATAAAATAAATAAAAGAAGACCTAAATAAATGAAGAAATACAGTCTTCATTGATTCTAAGACTCAGCATTTTAAAGATGTTACTTCTCTGCAAGTAACATACATTGGTATGTTGGTACATAGATTTCATTCCCTTCCTATCAGAATTAGAACAAGGTATCTGTTGATATAGACAAGCTGATTCTAAGATTTGTATATAGTTTCACAGTTCCTAAGATAACAAATACAAACAAATATCTTGATGAATAATAAAGTGAGAAAAACCACTGTATCCAATATTAAAGTATACTTGGACATCAACATCAGGGTGGCATAAATCATTCCTTTCTTCTTTCTCCCTTTTATAAAAACTAACTAGACATTAGTACCATAACAAAAGTACCTCTGTGCATTACTCCTAGGGATCAAAGAGGTTTCTAGTTCTTCTGTAAATCTAAAAATAAACAAATAAGACCTTGGTGGGGGCTGCAGATTCAAGGGTGTCAGTGAACCTGCCCAACCACACCACAATTCGGAAAGAAGGAACCTGTAAAGTAATAAACTGGATAGATACACACAGGTGAGAAAGGATTGTAGAAGGGAAGCTTGAATGGGAGCAGATACAGGCGATTTTGGATATTGAGGATTAAGAGGAACTCACCAAGGCAGCCCCCCTTTCCAGGGCAATACTGCAAGAAACTGGGATTTTCATGACAGCACTAGCCACCTCTTTCATGGAGGAAGTGTGGAAAGCAAAAGTGGTGAGTGACTGCCTGAATTCTTCAATTGTGTGAGTTGTGGCTAGAAAAAGCCATTTCTCTCCAGTCGAATCCACATTTCTGAGGTCACCTTTATACTTGGAGGGAAAAAAGGGATGAAAGCAAATATAGAAAGTCATTAAAGGAATGAATTTTCTGTTGTCTGATTCAGAATTTAAGGAGGAAATCCACCCAAAAGTTCTGTGAATGCCTACCTCAACTTGTGATCAACTGCAAAAACCAAATTGCTGAGGCCATACCTCCCCCTCCTCTGCTGTGAGCTACTTGTGTGCACTCCCTACTGTGTCCACAAGAATTATCTCTGGTAGACAGAAGGATTGCTCAGAAAATAAGCCAAAGTAATAGAAAATCCTAATGATTCTACCCCCCAAAAAAACTATTAAAACTTATAGATGAATTTAAGAAAGTCATAGGATACAAAATTAATGCATATTGTACATATGTAATATTGGGACACCTGGGTGGTTCAGTCAGTTGTGTGGCAGACTTGATTTTGGCTCAAGTCATGACCTAACACTTCATCAGTTTGAGCCCTGCATCAGGCTCTGCACTGACAGTGTGGAGCCTGCTTGGGATTCTCTTTCTCCCTCTCTCTCTGTCTCTCTCTTTCTCTTTCTCTCTCTCAAAAATAAATATTTTAAAATATATACAAAAATTCCGGAGTCCTGCTCCAGCCAGTCCAGGGGTCCTTGAAGGATGGATGGTGTCAGTGAGAGAGTGATGAGAGAGCCCCGAGATTCTTTCTTATCACCAGGAAGACATCTCTGCACTGAGTCTCAGCTTTATTTATGACTAAGTATATGGGGAACAGCACAGACGTGGCATTCTGATGATAAATTCTTTGATCAGTAAAAATTTTCCTGAACATTGATATGCATAACCTTATCATTAGTGGTTGATGTAGGGTACTCATACTTATCATATGGGGAAGGAAGGTATCTTGAGAATTCAAATACAAACAAGATAATGTTTTTAGCATAGCAAAGGCAAAGGTCAGTTCTTTATGAGTAGGGGTCAATAGCCTGTTTATAACTTAAGGGGAAGTATAAGAAAAACAGGATCCTCAGGAAACACAATGTTTGCTCCCATAACCACAAAAGAAGTTCCTACAACAAGTTCCTTCATAAGGTGCAATTAGCATACCAGGGCCAGAATAAGGGGACAAGTCACTCCTGATACCAGTCAACAAGGTGCTTCGGGGTCAGTACTCAAGCAGAAACAATTAAGTAGGGGCAGATATTGGTCATCATCTGACAGCAGACCTTGTAACCCTGCCTTAACCTCACAAGGAGTATTCTCAACTTGTGAGTTCAGAATGGCTCCCAACACCGAAACATGCTGCATTTCTATATACTAATAATAAATGTTGCAATAGCACACACACACAAAAAAAAAACCCACATAGGGATAAATTTAACAAGGGAAATAAAAGACCTGTCCTCCAAGTACTATAAAACATTGATGAAAGAAATTGAAGATCACACAAATGGAAAGATATTCCATGTTCATAAATTAGAAGAACAAATATCATTAAAATGTCCATACTACCCAAAGGATTCTATACATTTAATGCATTCACTATCAAAATTCCAAGAACATTTCTCAGAGAACAGGAAAAATTTTTCTAAAATTTGTATAAAACCATAAAACACCCCCAAATAACCTAAGTGATCTTGAAAATAAGAACAACACTGTAGGCATCATAATCCCAGTTTTCAATTTATACTGCAAAGCTATAGTAATCAAAAACGTGTTGGACTGCCACAAAAGGAGACACACAGATCATGGCAGAAATGAACCGATGCTTATATGGTCAACTAATCTATTACAAAGGAGGCAAGAATATAAAATGGGAAAAAGACAGTGTCTTCAACAAATAGTGTTGGGGGAATACTGCACAGGAATGAAACTGGATCACTTATACCATACACAAAAATAAACTCAATATGTATTAAAGACCTGAATGTGAGATCGGCAACCATAAAATCCATAGGAAAAAAAGACATATGCAGTTATCTCTTTGACATCAACCATAGAAACATTTTTCTTAGATATGTCTCCTTTAGCAAGGGAAACAAAAACAAAATTTAACTGAGACTATGCCAAAATAAAAAGCTTCTGCATAGTAAAGGGAATCATCAGCAACACAAAAAGAAAATGTACAGAATGGGAAAAGATATTTGTAAGTGATGTGTCCAATAAGGAGTTAATATCCAACTCTTTATTGGATATTGTGTATATAAAGAACTTATACAATTCAACATGAAAATAAAACCACAAATAATTCAATTAAAAAGTGGGCAAAGGACATGAATAGTGGGTTTTCCAAAGAAAGCAATATAGGTGGCTAACAGACACATGAAAATATGCTCAATATAACTGATCATCAGAGAAATGGAAATCAGACAACAATGAAATATCGCCTCACACCAGTCAGAATGGCTAAAATGAAACATAAGAAATAACTGGTGTTGGTGAGAACATGGAGAAATAGGAATTCTCATGCACTGTTGGCAGGAATGCAAGCTGGTGCAAGCACTGTAGAAAGAACTATGGAGGTACCTCAAAAAATTAAAAATAGAATTATCATACAAGCCAGTAATTTCACTACTGAGCATTTACCCAAAGAAGATAAAAGCACTAATTTGAAGATGTATATGCACCACTATATTTATTGATTCATTATATACAATAACTAAGATATGGAAGCAACCTGAGTTTGCATCCATAGATGAATGAATAAAGAAGATATATTTGTGTGTGTGTGTGTGTGATGGAATATTACTTACCCATAAAAAAGAGAAAATCTTCCCATTTGCAACAACATAAATTGATTTAGAGGGCATATTGTTAAATGAAATAAGTCAATCAGACATAGACAAATACCATATTATTTCACTCATGTGTAATTTAAGAAATAAAACTAATGAACAAGGAAAAATAAACAAACTATAAATAGACTCTTAAATATAGAGAACAAACTGGTGGTTGTCACATAGGAAGCTGTGGGGAGAGGGATGAAATAGTTGAAAGTGATTAAGATTACAATTATTATGATGAACATTGAGTAAGGTATAGAATTGTTGAATCATCATACAGTACAACTGAAACTAATATAACACTGTATGTTAATTATACTTAATTTTAAAAAAAGAATATAGGCCAAAGTCAGTGGGCAAGGAGCAACCACATCCTTGAGCTATAGCACAACCTTATGGAATCCAAAAGAAGATTTTAAATAGGCAGACGTGATTTGTAAGAACCAAAGAAGTCATAAAGCCATAATTAAGCAGATATCTATACTCTAAATGTGATAACAGGAGCCCATACCTAAAACACTATGAAAAATAAAATATGGCGTTACAAAAAGAAAATAATTATCCACCAACTGAACTCAAAGGCATAGAATACTGCAACCTAACTGACGAAGAATTTTGAATACTTGTTATGAACAAATTCAATGAGCTACAAGAAAACTTAGAAAAACAATTCAATGAACTCAGGGATAAAATTAAAAAGCAAAGGAGTTCTTTACCAAAAATATTGAAATTATAGAAAGAAAAAAACACAACTTCTGGAGATAAATAATTCAATGAATGAGAAGATGAATGCAATAGGCAGCATGAGTAACAAGGCAGATCAGATGGAAGATAAAATAAGTGACTTGGAAGATAGGAATATAGACATAATTGTTAGAAGAAGAAAAGGAACCAATAATTTTAAAAAGCAAAGAAATCCTATAAGAGCTATCATATTTGATCATAAAGGTACATATAACTGGTGTGCTAGAAGGAAAAGAGAGGGAGAAGGGACCAGGGACTATGTTTAGAGAAATATAGCTGAGAACTTCCCAAACCTGAAGAAGGACTTTGACATACAAGTCCACAAAGCTAATAGGACACCTTAATATCTCAATGCAAAACATGTCCTCCAAGACACATTATAATTAAACTGTCAAAAATCAATGACAAAGATAGGTTTCTGGTCCAAGTTGGTGACATAGGAAAACCCTGAACTCATCTCCTCCATGGACACACCAAATCCTCCCTATTTATAGAGAAATTCCTCCTGAAGAACTGAGGACTGTCTGAACAGCTCTGGCACAACAAAAGATAGAAGACACACAGAACAAAAAGAGAGCTGGACACATGGTAACAAAGAGAATCCCATCCCCACCACTATGACCTACATTGAGGAATAATATTACTGAAGGACTGTGATCAGATTCATCTGCCTGGAAGCAGGGGTGGGGGGAAGCCTTAGTTTAAAAGGGCAACTAGAATATAAAGGAAGTAGCCCTAGAATTTTGCCAAATGGTGGGAAGTTGCTGGAACTCTTTATGAATCAGAGGATCAGGTTAGCACCATGATTTACATCCCCCCTCCACCTTGATAGTGCAGACAGAAGAATTTGGGCACCATAGCCAGTTCACTGCCTCAGCAAGCCCTGGCCCCCTTACCCACATTAGCCTGGGATGCCTGTGACACAGAAGAAAGCAATGGCTTAAAAGAACAACTAGAATACTAAAGTTACAGCCCCAGAATTCTAACAAATGTTGGGGGAGGTGGTGGAACTCTCAGTTAGAGTGGCTGGTGAGCACCATGTTTTATGTTACCCCTCCACCTTGACAATGCAGATGGGAACAATATCTGGGTGTCCTAGTGAGCCCTGGGACCTAGCCCACACTAGCCCAAAATATCCCACTGAGGCAGTCTCAGTGTTGAGCAACCAGGACACTCCTAGTCAGTGCTCCATAGAGCTCTAGCCATCTCACTAAGGTGACACATGTCCTATGTAGCCTGGAACACCCCAGGCCCACACTGCTTTGTCTACACAAGACTTAATAAGGCACCTTTGGCACAGAACACGCTGAAAACTACCAGCTCACACCCACATGGGTTCCAGCTACCATGCCAAGACACCCCTGCAAGAAATGCCCTGGGAACCCCTCTGCCTGCAACCTGCCCTGACTCCAGATGCCCTTCCAGGATGCCCTCTCAGCAGAGCACCCCATAACCCACTATCCTATACCATTCTTAGTTCCAAACACAATAGCAGAGTTGTTCCTGAATAGAGTTGTCCCTGAGCAATCTCAGCTTGCATCCATGTCAGCTTCAGCTCTCTTCTCAGAGCACCTTCTGTGCAGATAGTGCCAATACCCTATGACTTGAATCCACTTTAGTTTTATCTGTGCTGCCAGGGTGCCCTCTTCATGGAGAGCCCCTGACTACCCTGTTTGCACCTACTTCAGCATCAGCTGTCCTGCCAGGTCACATTCTGCAGGGAAAGGCCCAATACAGACCTGGCTGATGCCTACCTCAGCTACAGCAATCCTACCAGGACAGCTCTAGCATTGAGTGCCCCAGGAAGCACAGCTGACACCAGCCATACTTCCAGCCAGCCAGCTAAAGTCACAAGGTGGACACAATCTACATATAACACAACCATACACAAGACTCTTCCTTGCAGTTTAGAAGAAGTACTTGCTTTGTTTAATTCATAAAAACAAACACAAAATGTCAGGCAAAATGAGGAGAGAGAAGAATATGCAACAAATGAAAAAACAACACAAAACTTCGGAAAAAGAATGGAATGAAATGGAGATAAACCTTTGGAGTTAAGATGGAAGTGTAGTAGGGTTGCCCCATGCTTATAAATATCAAATCATTCTGGTAAGTATCAAATATAGATACATATCAAATCATTCTGAACACCCAAGAAATCAAACTGAGGACTGAGAGAACAAACTGCATATCTATAGGGAGAAAAATGGCCACATCATGGAGGGTAGGACCTGTGGGGAGTTGATTTGGGGGAGAAAAGAATTGCAGATGTTGCATAGGGGAAGGATCCCTGATCACTCAGAGAGGAGAGAGAGAGAAAGGGAGAAAGAGAGAAAGCAGTTTGCTGGGGATTGCTCAAGAAAAACTCTTCCCCAAAATCATTGATTGAGAAAAGGAGAGGGGTTGATTACCTCAGTTTTTAGAAGTAGCAGAGCTCAAAGTCTGAAGTTTTTGAAGTCCATGCTATCACCAGAGTCAAGCCTGGCAGGTGTAGGTGTACTTCTGTGAGAAAGGAGGGCATGAGAGCAGACAGCATGGTCTGAGGATCCCCTGGGTCACACTGGAGAAGACAATTCCCCTTCTTGGACTGCATTTGGGAGACTTTTAGCCTCTCAGGGGACAAAAGAGCCTGCAGGTGTCATTGAGCTACATAATTAATTAGCATAGCAGTAGAGGAACCTACTGAAGGCAGCTAACCTGGAAGCCAGCATTTGGCTGTGCTTTACCATAAATTCCAAGCACTTGTGCAGTTATGCAACTGCTTTTTTTGGGGGACAAAATGGCACCAGTCACAGCATGGTGACACCCTCCCCCAGAGGATCAGTGTGGGTCCACACCACGTGAGGTCCCTAAAATTTGGAGTTCTGAAACCCAGCCTTTCACCTGAGATAAAATACAGGAGCACTATACCTCCAGGCGGGCAAACAGCTTGGACACAGACAGGGTGAAAGTAGGGTTCTGATGGAAGCCTGGGATACAAGAAGGCAGATTTTTCTCTCTTCTGTGAGGGTTTCCTGAACAGCGGTGGGTGCGAGTCCCCCTCTCCAGGAATAAGAGAGAGGGATGACGCCATTTCCCCCCACTAATCAGCAAATACTGACTTTAGTATGCAACAAAGAGCCCCAAGGGAAGGCTGGAGCCACTTAGAGCAAACTCCACCCCACTCTGCTCTGCAGGTGCATCTTTACTAGGACAAGTCTGCCTGAGAACCAGCTCAGCAGGCCTCTTATGCAGAAAACCAGCACAAACCCTCTGCATGCACCAATTTTACTGATCAGAGTGCTGTCAAAACTTTGACTCTAGGGGAAGTAGTATATAGCCCTTTCTAACAAGGAAACCAAAACACACCTAGTTAAAATTTGCCACACATTGGACAAGGTCCAAATACTCCTCACTGCAGGCAAGGATAAACTCTGCAGAGCACTGATCTGAGGGAAAGAGCAGCCAAAACACAATAGCAGAGTGCACACACATAGACAAACACACAGACACACACACACCAAAAACACAAAAATTAACCCCCCCCCAAAAAAAAAAACTCCCTGGAGTGCCAGACCCTGGAGAGTATATGACCTTTTCTTAATATAGTCATTACTCTCATGAGTAGGAAACATAATAGGCTTTCTTAACAGAGAGAAGAAAGAGATCTAAGCAAAATGCCATGGTGGAGGAATTCCTCCCAAAAGAAAACAACAACAAGAGGTCACAGTCAGGGACTTATCAAAACAGATATATGTAATATGCCTGAACCAGAATTTAAAGCAACAGTCATCAGGATACTAACTGGGCTTTAGAAAAACATAGAGGACACTATGGAGTCCTGTACTACAGGGAGAAAAAGGAACTAAAAACTAATCAGGACGAAATAATAAATAGTATAACCGAGATACAAAATTCATAGAGTGTAATGACAACAAGGATGGTAGAAGTAAAAAAATGAATCAATGATAGAAGATAAAATGATGGAGAATAATGAGGCTGAAAAGAAGAATGAAAGAAAATATTGGTTCAAGAACATACATTTAGGGAACTCAGCAATACCATAAAGCAGAATAACATTTGATTCATAAGAATCCTACAAGAAAAAGAGAGGTAAAAGGGGGAAGAATGCTTATTTGAGGAAATTATAGCTCAACATTTCCCTATCCTGGGGAAGGAAACAGATATCCGAATCCAGGAGACACAGAGAACTCCCATCAAAATCAACAAAAGCTGCCGAACACCAAGACAAATCATAGCAAAATTTGCAAAATACACAGATATGGAAAGAATCCTGAAAGCATCAAGGGAAGAAAAAGTCCTTAACCTACAAGAGAGTACAAATAAGTTTGGCTGCAGATCTCTCCTTAGAAATTTGGCAGGTCAGAAGGGAGTGGCATGATATATCCAATGTGCTTAATGGGAAAAATATTCAGCCATGAATGTCCTACCCAGCAAGGCTGTCATTCATAATATAAGGAAGCATAAATAATTTCCCAAATAAAACCTGAACAACTTTGTGAACACTAAACCAGTCCTGCAACAAATATTAAAGGGGAATCTTTGCGTGGGAAAGAAAGACGAAAAGCAACAAAGACCAAAAAGGGGCAGAGAACATCTCCAGAAACACTGACTTTACAGGTAATACAACATCACTAAATTCACATATATCAATAATTACTCTAAATAAAAATGGACTAAATGCACTGATAAAAAAAAACATAGGGTTTCCTAATGGGTTTTTTAAAAAGACCCAACATCATGCTGCCTACAAGAGATTAATTTTAGACCTAAAGACATCAGCAGATTGAAAGTGAAGAGATGGAGAAACTTCCATCATGCTAATGGAAGTCAAAAGAAAGCCATATCAGCCATACTTATGTCAGACAAATAATATTTTAAATAAAAGACTGTAATAAGAGATGAAGAAGGACACTATATCATAATAAATCCAACAGGATTTAACAACGGCAAATATTTATGCCCCAAATTTGTGGCACCTAAATATATAAATAATAATAAACATATATTATATCAATCATAGAGAAATGAACAGATCATCTAAGCAGAAAATCGGTAAGGAAACAGTGGCTTTGAATGACAAAACGGGCCAGAGGGACTTAATGGATATATTCATATATAAAAAATACATTCCATCCTAAAACAACAGAATACACATTCAACTGCACATGGAACATTCTCCACAATAGGCCATATATATTTGATCTGAAAACAAGCCTAACAAATTAAAAAAGACTGAAGTCATTCCATGCATCTTTTCTGACCACAATATCATGAATCTAGAAATCAACCACAAGAAAAAATCTAGATATATCACTAATACGTGGAGGTTAAATAACATGTTACTAAACATGAATGGATCAAAAAAGAAATCAAGGAAGAAATAAAAAATTACATGGAAAAGGAAACACAGTGGGGCAAAACCTTTGGGATGCAACAAAAGCTGCTCTAAGAGGGCCTAAGCAATACAAAAATTTCAGGTAAACAACCTAACTTTGATTCTAAAGAAGCTGAGAAAAGAACAGCAATTCTAAAACCAGCGAAAGGCAGGAAATAATAAATATTAGAGCAGAAATAAATGATATAGAAACTAAAAAACAATAGAACAGATCAATGAAAGGAGTGTTTTTCTTTTTAAATCCATTAAATTGATAAACCTCTATCCAGACTCCCTGAGAAAATAGAGAAAGGATTCAAGTAAATAAAATCACAACCAACACCACAGAAATACAAGCAACTATGAGAGGATACTATGAAAAAAAGGTTATATGCCAACAAATTGGACAACCTAAAAAAATGGGTAAATTCCTAGAAACATATAACCTACCAAAACTGAAGCAGAAAGACACACAATATTTGAACACACCAGTTATCAACAAGAAGTTTGCATCAGGAAAACAAACAAACAAAAAACACTCCCAAAAAACAAAAGTCCAAGACCAGTTGGCTTCACAGGCAAATTCTACCAAACAGTTAAAGAAGATTTAATACCTGTTCTTCTTAAATTCTTTCAAAGCATAGAAGGAGGAAGACCTCCGAATTCTTTCAATGAGGCCAGCATTGCCCTGACACCAAAACCAGATAAAGACACCACTAAAAAAGAGAACTACAAGTAAATTTTTAGATGAACATAGATGCAAAATTCTCAACAAAATACTAGCAAACAGAATCCAACAGTACCTTAAAAAAATTGTTCCCGGGACGTTCGGTGGCTTGGTCAGTTAAGCGTCCGACTTCGGCTCAGGTCATAATTTCACAGTTTGTGGGTTCAAGCCTCACGTCAGGTTCTGTGCTGGCAACTCAGAGCCTGGAGCTGATTTCGGATTCCATGTCTCCCTCTCTCTCTGTCCCTCCCCCGCTCATGCTCTGTCTCTCTCTTTCTCAAAAATAAATAAACTATAAAAAATTTGTAAAAAATAATTACCCAGGATAAAGTGGGATTTATTCCCATGGTGCAATGGTGGTTCAATATTCACATATCAATGAACCTGATACATCACATTAATAAGAGAAAAGATGAAAACCATATGATCATTTCAAGAGATGTAGAAAAACCATGTGATAAGTATATACATTTAGGATTTTTAAAAAATCTCAAAAAGTAGGATTACAGAAAACACATCAAAAGGAAATAAATACCCCGTATGAAAAACACACAGCTAAAATCATGAACAGGGAAAATTTGAGAGCTTTTCCCATAAGGTCAGGAATAAGACACGGATGATCATTTTCACCACTTTTAATTAACTTAATACTGGAGTCCTAGCCACAGCAATTAGACAACAAAAGGAATCAAAAGGAATCCAAATTTATAAGAAAGAAGTAAAAGTTTCACTATTTGCAGATGACATGATACTATATATAGAAAACCTGACTTCAACAAAAATGTGCTAAAACTGATAAATGAATTCAGTAAAGCTGCAGGATACAAATCAATGGACAGTAATCTATCTGTTGCAATTCTATACACCAATAATGTAGCAACAGAAATAGAATTTAAGGAAAAACTCTCATTTACAATTGCACCAAAAACAAAAAGACATCTAGGAATAAATATAACCAGAGAGGTGAAAGACCTGTACTCTGAAAACTACAGAACACTGATGAAATAAGTTGAAAATGACACAAACAAATGGAAAGACATTCCATGCTCATGGATCAGAAGAACAAATATTGTTTAGGTGTCTATACTACCCACAGTAATCTACACATTTAATGCAAGCTCTATGAAAACACCAACAGCATTTTTTAGGAAACTTGAAGAAACAATCCTAAAATTTATATGGAACCATAAATGATTCCTAAAATTTGTATGGGACTACAAATGACCTCGAACAGCCATAGCAATTCTGAGAAAGAATCCTTGTGCAGTGTCAGTGGGAATATCAATTGTTTTGGCCACGATGGAGAACAATATGGTGGGTTCATAAAAATAAATCAATCTACCATATGACCCCCATTCAACTTCTAGGTATATTCCCAAAGGTATGTTTTTTCTTATGTATTTATTGCAGCATTATTTATTATAGTCTGACATGGAAACAACCTATGTACTTATCAAAGTATGAATGGATAAAGAATATGTGATTTATATAGAAATCAATATATATTATATTATTCAGGCATGAGAAGGAAGGATATCTTGGCATTTTTAATATCATGGATGTACATTGAGACCGTTAGGATAAATGGAATAATCCAACAGAGAATAAAAAATGCTGTATCATATCACTTACATGTGGATTCTAAAAAGTGTCAATTTCATAAAAACAAAATAACCTCCATACTATTTAGCACTTTCTCTACTAGGTATTTACCCAAAAAACACAAAAAAACTAATTTAAAAAAACCATGCACCCTAATGTTTATAGCAGCCTTATCTGCAATAGCCAAATTAGGAAATAGCCCAAGTGTCCACCAACTCTCATAAACTGCTAGTGGGAATATAAATTTGAAAACATTTGTCAGCATTAACAAACTATCTATTAAAGGTGAAGATGTTCAGAGTTTATAATCAAATAAATCATTCCTAAATATGCCCTTGAGAATCTCTACCACATGTACATAAGAAACGATGTATCAGAATTATATTGAAGCATTTATTCATTTCTTCAACAAATATTTAACAAGCAGTTACAGCCAAAGTCAAAGAGGTTACTGCCTGTGATCTCCTCTAGAGTTTTGATTTGGTTTCTTGTCTCGCATTTAGGTCTTTCCTCTATTTTGAATTTATTGTTCTTTATGGTGTAAGAAAGTGGGCCAGGTTCATTCTTCTGCATGCCATTGTCAAAGCTTACGGTAGCCCTGCTCATCCAACATCTTACCACCAATGCTAGTGGGATGTTCTTTAACCTCCATGTATTTGTGGTCTTTCCAACTTTTTTCTTGTGGTAAACTTCATGTTTCATAGCATTGTGGTCAGAAAACACTCATAGTATGATTTCAATCTTTTTGTATTTATTAAGGAGTGATTTGTGATCTATTCTGGAGAATGTCCCATATGCACTTGAAAAAAATGTATATTCTGCTGTGTTAGGAGTAAATGTCTAAATATATATCTTAAGTCCACTGATCCAGTGTGTCATTCAAAGCCATTGTTTTCTTGTTGATTTTCTGCTTGGATGATCTGTCAATTGCAGTAAGGGGGGGAGGTTAAAGTCCTCTACTATTATTATATTATTATCAATGACAATAATATATAACAATCTAAACACTGTTGTTATGCTGTTGTGCTTCCAAGTTGAGAGCATAAATATTTACAATTGTTATATTTTCTTGTTGGATAGACCCCTTTATTATGATATAGATATTATGATATCTTTATCTCTAGTTTGAGTCTAGTTTAAAACCTAGTTTGTCTGATATAATTTTGCAAACTCCAGCTTTCTTTTGACATCAATTTGCATGATAAATGGTACCTCATCCCCTCACTTTCAATCTGCAGCTGTCTTTAGGTCTAAAGTGACTCTCTTATAGTGAGAATATAGATGAGTTTTGCCTTTTTATCCATTATGACACCACATACCTTTTTATTGAAGCATTTTCTCCATTTACATCCAAAGTAATTATTGATAGATATGAATTTATTGCAATTGTATTACTTGTTAATTCATTGTTTCTGGATATGTTCTCTGTTCTTTTCTACTCCTTCCAACTTTTGGTCTTTCTCTCCCACTCACAGAGTCACCTTCAATATTTCTTGCAGGGCTAGTTTAAAGGTCACAGATTCCTTTAGTTTTTCTTTGTCTGGAAAACTCTTTATCTCTTCTATTCTGAATAACATCCTTGTTGGAGAGAGTACTCTTGGCTGCAGAAGTTTCCTATTCAGCAAGTTGAATATATCATGCCACCCCTATTGGACCTGACAACTTTTTGTTGAGAGATCTGTTGCTAACTTTATCTATCCTTATAATTTAGAGACTTTTTTTTATCTTGATGCTTTTAGGATTTTTTTCTTTATACTTTGTAAATTGAACTATGATATGTTTTGGTGTTAGCCTGCTTTTGTTGATTTTAAGGATTTAAATCTGTTTCGTCCCCCAGATTAGGGAAGTTTTAATTTCCCCTAATAAGCTTTCTGCCTTTTTCCTCCTCTCTTCTTTTTCTGGGATTCCTATCATAAGAATATTATTACACTTTATTGAGTTACTGAGATCCCTATATCTACATTTGTTATCCAATATTTTTCTTTCCCTCTTCTCTTCAGCAACATTATTTTCCATAATTTTAACTTCTATATCACTTATTCATTCATCTGCTTCTTCTATCCTTGTGGTCAGTAATCCAGTCAGTTTCTCCCTCAGATATAGCTTCTTTTTTTTTTTTTTTCCAGCCTGGCTAGTTTTTAGGTCTTTGATCTCTGTAGCAATGAGCCCCCTGGTGTCTTGTATGCTTTTCTCAAGCCCAGCTAGTATCTATGATTGTTTCTTTAAATTCTAGATCAAGCATATTATTTACACCAGTTTCGACTAAATTCCTGGACATGACCTTTTCTTATAATTTTTTTGAGATGAATTCTCCCATCTTGGCATTTTGTGTAGGTCTTTGTCTTCTTTCCTGTGTTAGATATACCAGTTATGTTTCATGCTCCTGAAAATACTGTCGTTATAAAGAAAAGGTCAGGGTTCAGGGGTGGCTCAATCAGTTGAGTATCTGACATCAGCTCAGGTCATAATATCATGGTCCAGGACACCAAGCCGCACTTCATGCTCACTGCTGTCAGACTGGATCTGGCTTTGGATCCTCTGTACCCCTCTGTCAGTCTCCTCTCTCTCTTCTTCTCAAAAATAAACATATTTTTAGTTATTTTTTTCTTTCATAGTTTATTGTCAAGTTGGTTTCCATATAACACACAGTGCTCTTCCCAACAAGTGCCCTCCTCCATTCCCATTACAGCCCTTCCACTCTCCCCCAACCCCATCAGCCCTCAGTTTGTTCTCAATATTCAAGAGGCTCTCATGGTTTGCCTCCCGCCCTCTCCCAAAGTAGTTTTGCCCTTCTCTTCCCCCATGGTCCTCTGTTAAGTTTCTCCTGACCCACTTATAAGAGAAAACATATGATATTTGGGCTTCTCTGCCTGACTTATTTCGCTCAGCATAACACAATCAGGTTCCTTCCATGTTGATACAAATGGCCAGATTTCGTTATCTCTCATTGTATAGATAAACCATATCTTCTTGATCCATTCGTCCGTTGATGGACACTTAGGCTCTTTCCATGTTTTGGCTATTGTTGAGAGTGCTGCTATGAACATTGGGGTCCATGTGCCCCTATGCATCAGCACTCCTGTATCCCTTGGGTAAATCCCTAACAGTGCTAATGCTGTGTCATAGGGGAGTTCTATTGTTAATTTTTTAAGGAACCTCCACACTGTTTTCCAGAGGGGCTGTACCAGTTTCCATTCCCACCAACAGTGTAGGAGGGTGTCCGTTTCTCTACATCCTCGCCAGCATCTAGATCCCTCTGATTTGCTCATTTTAGCCACTCTGACTGGCGTGAGGTGGTATCTCAGTGTGGTTTTGATTTGTATTTCCCTGATGAGGAGGGATGGTGAGCATCGTTTCATGTGTCTGTTGGCCATCTGGATGTCCTCTTTGGAGAATTGTGTGTTCATATCTTCTGCCCATTTCTTTATTGGGTTGTTTGTTTTTTGGGTGTGGAGTTTGGTGAGTTCCTTATAGATTTTGGATACTAGCCCTTTATCTGATATGTCATTTGCAACTATCTTTTCCCATTCCGTCAGTTTCCTATTAGTTTTATGGATTGTTTCCTTTGCCATGCAGAAGCTTTTTATCTTGATGAGGTCGCAGTAGTTCATTTTTGCTCTTGATTCCCTTGCCTTTGGGGATGTCAAATAAGAAATTGCTGCGGTTGAGGTCAAGGAGGTTGTTTGCTGCTTTCTCCTCTGGGTTTTAATGGTTTGCTGTCTCACATTCAGGTCCTTTATCCACTTTGAGTTTCTTTTTCTGTATGGTGTGAGAAAGTGATCTAGTTTCATGTTTTTGGAGGTTGCTGTACAGTTCTTTTTAAAAAAATTTTTTTAATGTTTTTTATTTATTTCTTAGAGACAGAGACAGTGTGAGCAGGGGTGGGTCAGAGAGAGAAGGAGACACAGAATCCGAAACAGGCTCCAGGCTCTGAGCTAGTTGTCAGCACAGAGCCCAACGTGAGGCTCGAACCCACGAACTGTGAGATCATGACCCAAGCCGAAGTCAGACGCTTAACTGACTGAGCCACCCAGGAGCCCCGGTAGCTGTACAGTTCTGCCAGCATCATCTGTTAAAGAGACTGTCTTTTTTCCATTGGATACTCTTTCCCGTTTTGTCAAAGATGAGTTGGCCATATATTTGTAGGTCAAAGTCTGGGTTTTCTATTCTATTCCATTGGTCTATGTGTCCGTTTTTGTGCTAGTACCATACTGTCTTGATGATGTCAGCTTTGTAGTAGAGTCTGAAGTCTGGGATGGTGATGCCTCCCGTTTTGGTTTTCTTCTTCAAGATTACTTTGGTTATTTAGGGTCTTTTGTGGTTCCATATAAATTTTAGTATAGTTTGTTCTAGTTTTGAGAAGAATGCTGGTGCAATTTTGATTAGGATTCCATTGAATGTGTAGATTGCTTTGGATAGTAATAACATTTTAACTATATTTATTCCTCCAGTCCATGAGCATGGAATGTTTTTGCATTTCTTTGTGTCTTCTTCAATTTCCTTCATAGGTTTTCTATAGTTTTCATCATACAGATCTCCTATATTTTTGGTTAGGTTTATTCCTAGGTATTTTATGTTTTTTGTGCAGTTGTGAATGGGATCAGTTTTTTTATTTCTTTTTCTGTTGCCTTATTGTTGGTGTATAAAAATGCAACCAATTTCTGTACATTGATTTTGTACCCTGTGACATTGGTGAATTCAAGGATCAGTTCTAGCAGGCTTCTGGTGGAGTCTGTTGGGTTTTCTATGTAGAGTATCATGTCGTCTGCAAAAAGTGAAAGGTTGACTTCTTCTTTGCCAATTCTTATGCCTTTGATTTCTTTTTGTTGTCTGATGGCTGATGCTAGGACTTCCAGCACTATGTTAAACAACAGTGGTGAGAGTGGACATCCCTGTCGTGTTCCTGATCTCAGGGGGAAAGCTCTCAGTTTTTCCCCACTGAGGATGATGTTAGCTGAAGGCTTCACATAGATGGTTTTTATGATGTTTAAGTAAGTTCCTTGTATCTCAACTTTCTTGAGGGTCTTTATTAAGAAGGGATGCTGTTGGGGCACCTGGGTGGCTCAGTCAGTTGAGCGTCTGACTTCAGCTCAGGTCATGATCTCACGGTTCGTGGTTTGAGTCATGCGTCAGGCGCTGTGCTGACAGCGAGCTCAGAGTCTAGAGCCTGTTTCAGATTCTGTGTCTCCCTCTCTCTCTGACCTTACCCTGCTCACGCTGTCTCTCTCTCTCTCTCAGAAATAAAGAAAACATTTTTAAAAAAGAAGGGATGCTGTATTTTGTCAAATGCTTTTTCCTCATCTATAGATAGGATCATATGGTTTTTCTCTCTTCTTTTGTTAATGTGATGATTAACATGGATCAATTTGCGAATATTGAACCAGCCCTTAACCAAGGAATGAATCCCACTGGATCTTGGTGGATAATTCATTTTATGTGCTGTTGCATTTGATATGCAGGATCCTGTTGAGGATTTTTGCATCTGTATTCATCAAGGATATTGGCCTGTAGTTCTCTTTTTTTGCTGGGTCTCTGTCTGGTTTGGGAATTAAAGTGATGCTGGCTTTGTAGAATGAGTCCGGAAGTTTTCCTTCCATTTCTATTTTTTGGAATGGCTTTAGAAGCTTGGGTATTAACTTTGATTTAAATGTCTTGTAGAATTTCACAGGGAAGCCATCTGGTCCTCGGCTCTTATTTGTTGGGAGATTTTTGATAACTGATTCCATTTATCCACTAGTTATGGGTCTGTTTAGATATTCAGTCTCTTCCTGTGTAAATTTTGGTAGTGTGTTCATGTTTAGGAATTTGTCCATTTCTTCTAGGTTGTCCAGTTTGTTGACATATAATTTTTCATAGTATTCCCTGATAATTGCTTGTATTTCTGAGGGGTTGGTTGTAATAAATCGATTTTCATTCATGATTTTTTCTATTTGATTGCTCTCTCTCTCTCTCTTTCTTTTCAGAAGCCTATTTAGAGGTTTATTGATTTTGTTTATTTTTTCTGAAACCAACTCTTTGTTACATTGATCTGTTCAACTGCTTTTTTTTTGGCTTCTATATTGTTTATTTCTGCCCTGATTTTTATTCTTTCTCTTCTTATACTGGGTTTGCGGTGCTCATCTTTCTCTCCTTCTAGTTCCTTTACGTGCGCTGTTAGATTTTGCATTTGCGTTTTTTTCCAATTTCTTGAAATAAGCCTGGAGTGCAATGTACATTCCTCTTAGGACTGCCTTTGCTGCATCTCGTAGAGTTTGGATTCTTGTATTTTCATTTTCATTTGTTTCCATATATTTTTAAATTTCTTCTCTAATTGCCTGTCTGGTCCATTCATTCTTTTTTTTTTAAATATTTTTATTTATTTCTAGGAGAGAGAGAGAGAGAGACAGCGTGAGCAGGGGAGGGTCAGAGTGAGAGGGAGACACAGACTCCGAAATAGGCTCCAGGCTCTGAGCTGGCAGTCAGCACAGACCCCGACGTGGGGCTCGAACCCACAAACCGCGAGATCATGACCTAAGTGAAAGTCGGACACTTAACCGACTAAGCCACCCAGACGCCCCTGGCCCATTCATTCTTTAGTAGTGTGTTCCTTAACCTCCGTATTTTTGGAGGTTTCCTAGGTTTTTCCTGTGATTGATTTCAAGTTTCATAGCATTGTGATCTGAAAGTGCTCATGGTATGATCTCGATTATTTTATATTTTTTGAGGGCTGCTTTATAACCCAGTATGTAATCTATCTTGGAGAATATGCCATGCACACTTAGGAAGAAAGTAAATTCCCTGGCCTCAGGATGTAGAGTTCTAAATATATCTGTCAGATCCATCTGGTCCAATGTGTCATTCAGGCCCATTGTTTCTATAGTGATTTTCTGCCTGTTCATCTATCCATTGCTGTAAGTGGAGTATTAAAGTCTCCTGCTATTAACACATTCTTATCCATAAGATTGTTTCTGTTTGTGATTAATTGTTTTAGGTGCTTCCGTATTTGGTGCATAGACATTTATAATGGTTAGTTCTTCCTGATGGATTGATCCTTTCTTCATCCTTTGTTACTGTCTTTACTTTAAACACCAGTTTGTCTTATATAAGTATGGATATTGCTGCTTTATTTAGACTTCCAGTAGCATGATATACATTTCTCCATCCTCTTACTCTCAATCTGAAGTTGTCCTCAGGTCTAAAATGAGTCTCTTTTAGAGAGAAAATATATGCATTTTGTTTTGTTATCCATTCTGCTACCCTATGTCTTTTGGTTGGAGCCTATTCAGCCTATTTTCATTCAGTGTTATTATTGAAAAATATGGGTTTAGAGTCATTGTGTTATTTGTAGGATTCATGCTAGTGGTGGTGTCTCTGGTACCTTGTGTTCCTTGCAACATTTCCCTTATGGCGTCCCCCTTAGGATTTCTTGTAGGGTTGGTTTAGTGGTGATGAATTCTTTCAATTTTTGTTTATTTGGAAAGACTTTTATCTCTCCTTCTCTTCTCAGTCACAGGCTTGCTGGATAGAGGACTCTTGGCTGCATATTTTTTTCTGTTCATCACATTGAAGATTTCCTGCCATTCCTTTCTGGCCTGCCAAGTTTCAGTAGATAGGTTTGTCACCACTCTGATAGGTCTCCCATTGTATGTTATGGCCCTTTACTCCCTAGCTGCTTTCAGAATTCTCTCTTTGTCCTTTTATTTTGCCAATTTCACTATGATATGTCATGCAGAAGATTGATTCAAGTTTCGTCTAAGGGAAGTTCTCTGTGCCTCTTGGATTTCAATGTCTGTTTCTTTCCCCAAACTGGGGAAGTTCTCAGATATACTTAGTTCGAGTACCCTTTCAGCTCCTTTCTCTCTCTTCTTCTTTTTCTGGAATTCCTATGATATGGATATTGTTCTGATTGATTGCATCACTCAGTTCTGAAACTCTCCTTTCATGTTCCTGGATCAGTTTATCTCTCTTATCTGCTTCCTCATTTTCTATAATTGCGTTTTCTAATTCAGCTATTCTTTCTGCCTCTTCAATCTGTGCATTGGTCGCCTCCATTTTATTATGCACCACATTTATAGCCGTTTTTAATTCATCACAACTATTTTCAGGGTCCATAGTCTTTGTAGCAATATCTTCTGTGATGTCTTCCATGTATTTTTCAAGCCCAGTGATTAATTTTATGACTATTGTTCTAAATTCTTTTTCAGTTATGTTGCTTATATCTGTTTTGAGCAGTTCTTTAGCTGTCATTTCTTCCTGGAAATTTTTTTGAGGAGAGCTCTTCCATTTTGTCATTTTGATTAGCTTTCTGTCTCTTGTTAGTTTTAAAAACTTATTATGCACTCTGCACCTCTGAGTACTGCTATATTAAAGAAGGCTCATTGACTGCCCAGGGCCTGTCCATTCAGGAAGTATATTTTTAATGGTGTCTTTTGGTCTCTCTTGTTGAGACTTTGGTTATTTCATTTCCCTACTCATAGTGGTATTTGGGACTCTCCACCATGTGTACTCTGACTTGTTTCTTGAGGTAGCCCTGGAAAGGAAAACAGAAAAACACACAGGGAACAAAGGCACGCAAACACACAGACAAATCCAACAAACAGGCAAACTGAATGGGAGAAAGAAAAAGAAAAAAAGAAAAAAAGAGAAAAGGAAAAAGGAAAAAGGAAAAACAAAAGACAAAGGACAGTCTAAAAGCATAAAACCAGAATTCCCAACTACAAATAAAGAGGTGGGTGTATGGAGTGCTGATGGAAGAGCATATACAAAAAGAGAAATGACAGGGGTGTGGAGAAAGAGAAACTGGAAAATGACCAGGCAGAGAGACTGAGAGGCTTTATTCCGAAAGTGAAATAGGAGAATATGGTAGGAGCTGCGGAGAAAGAAATGGAGATAATTTTACTCAGAGAAACTATATAGGATGATTACTACAGAGAGAGAGAGAAAGAGAGAGAGAGAGAGAGGAAGGTAACAGTGGAAGTGTAGAATATACATCTGGAGCATAGATTAAATGTGACTGTTTAAGCAAACCAATGACCAGTGTGCCCATTCCTGCAGAGGGGAGGGATACAAATGAGACAAGGGAAATATATATCTGAATAGAAAGAATTGATCTAGAATTAATCACGGCAGTGCATCCATGTTGGTCTTGCCCCAGGCTCGGGTAAAAAAAAAAAAATGAAGCTTTTTAGCAGGGATGGGCATCGTTTGGTGTAGGCAAGTCTACCCTCCACTGCATTCCTTCAGGCTGCTTCCTGAGGTCCCGCCTTGGTGGTTGTGGGAGTAAAATGGCAGCGCCTCAGTCCCTTCTTGAACCAAGCATTGCAAATCACTCTTTTGGGTCTGATCTCCCTGTGCCATGGATGTAGCCAAGGTGGGCCGTGTTCTATGTCTCAAGCCCCGCCTCATTTCCAGGTCTTAGTATGTGAGCTTAATTGATACTGCCCGAAATGTAATCCCCCAGGCCACGCTGCTTCCCAGCGGTGATTGAGCTGGGGGAGCAGCGGAGCAGTTTCTCCTTCCTCAGCCTGAGACTGGGGCACCCAGCCAATGTCAGCGCCACAGCTAGAAATAGGATCACTCTCCGTCCTGAGCCGAGGTTTTTCTCTTCTCCAGGGACAGTTCTACGAGCAGTTTCAGCCACTCTTTCTTCCCCTCCACTCTCCGTGGCGCCCTGCGAAGGGAGTTCTCTCCCCTCCCTCTGTGTCTCCAGGTCCTGGCCCGTTTTTATCTTCCCCAGTTTGCACTCACACACCTATGAGGTTGTCTTCTTAGTGGACTCTGTCTCTTTTCCTCCAAAACTCCTGAGGTTCAGTGTCCTATGGCTTCAGGCCTTCTCTGTTTGAGAGATGGAGGCAAGCGAAATGTACAGAGCTCCCTACTTCTGCACCATCTTGTCTCCAGCTTCTAAACATTTTTAAAATATTAAAACAAAAAAACACAGAAGATGTCATATACTGTCCAGAGCCTGGCACTTTAGGAAGTGTCTCTTGTGTATTCTGTGTGCATGCACTCTGTTGTGTTTTAACTTCTCTTTCTTTCAGGACAGTCCTCTGAAGTGTTTCTCCTTACGTGCAGTTGGGTGTGTTTTGACATTGACCAGAGTATGGTTTTAACTAGGTGTGCTCTGGTCTTCTTGTTAAGAGATCTGACACTATTTCTACTAGATCTGAACCCTTGTGGAATGCTATGGTCAGTAGATGGGATATAAGCAGTGGATTTGTGCTGGTCTTTTGGGCGTGGGGTCCACTGCTCTATCAGGTATACTTGCCCTTGAAATGCAGCACATGAAGGGAACAAGGTAGCAGGGCTTGGTGTAAGTAGTTTACTAGGCTGCCACTGTTACACTGTGCTGCTTACTGAAGTTAGATTATATTGAGAGGTGAGGAATAGAAATGGGGCCATCCTGCTATCTCATCCGTGGAGTGGGAAGTCCACACCTGCCATTGTCAGGGAAGCCTTCCCAAAAGAGCAAGCAATCTCGTATTGTGTGTCCCATGCATCCCTCAGATCTCTGACTTTTTATTTTTCTCTTGTCCATATATATATCTTTGGAAAAATATATATGCAGCCCCGTTTCCATTTTTTTAATTACATTTTTTAAAGAATCGACTCTTAAGAGTTTTAAAAATATATTGGATATGAATATCTTACAGGATATATCATTTGTAAATATATTCCCTTCCTTAGTACATTGTCTCTTTTCTTCACTTTTGCAGTGAAGAAGCTTTTTATTTTGGTGTAATTTCAAGTGTTTGCTTTTGCATTTGATTCCTTGCCTTAGGAGACATATCAATAAAGATGTTGCTAAAACCAATGTCTAAGAGATTACTGCCCATATTTTCTTCTAGAAGTTTTATGGATTTGAGTCTCATATAAATGTCTTTAATCCATTTGGGTTTATTTTGTGTATGACGTAAGAAAGTAGACCAGTGCCCAGTTTGGTTCTTTTACATATAGTTATCCAGTTTTCCCAGCATCATTTATTGAAAACTCTATTTTCCTTATTGTATATTCTTGCCCCCTTTGTTATAGATTATTTGACCATATATGTGTAGGTTTATTTCTACCTGTTCCATTAATGTATATGTCTATGTTTGTGCCAGTACCACCTTGTTTTGATTGATGTTGCTTTGTAGCATCCCATAAGTCTGGAATTGTGAAACCTTCAACAATTTTCTTGTTTCTCAAGAAAGAAGCTTTGGATATTTGAGGTCTTTTGTGGTTCCATAATCCATAAAGTTTACACCCACACCATACCTCCCATATTGTTTCCTGCTTTATCACATAATGTGTCCCAAAGGTGTGTTAGTAACTCTTAACCTCATCTTCTCTATCAGGTACGAACACTGGTCCTCAGGCAGGGAGTAATACATTTTCCAAAAGAGGTTGCTTTCACAATAATCCTATGTGAATCTTTTTCCCCCCTTTTTATAAACCTCACTGGCTCCACTCTATGGCAATGTGCACCCTTTTGATCTATGAATTGGCATCAAGTTCTTCATTGTTTTCAAATGACTTGACTCTCAATAAGACTAAAAAATACTCGTCATTTACTGGGCTTCCAGCTGGTAATGTTGGAGATGAGAAGAAAAGAGAGAAAGGAGGGAGAGAGAATGGAATGTATATATGTGTGTGGAAGGAAGGAGTTACATCTAGAAGGATACTATTTAACTCTCCCTGTAATACTCTCAAAATAATCCTCAGAAGTGTCTCAAAAATCACAAAATACTTGAAGTGCTTTCTTGTGCAAACAGAAGGGGCTCAGTTCTACATCCAGGTGCTTGTGGGACCATAACAGAATAAAAACATAAGTATATAGGAGCACTGATACAAAGAAAAGTAAGAGAATGCAAGCATCCTGGGCCAACAGGAATTGTAGGGAGGAAAGGCATTAGGATACAGAGCAAATTTAGCTAGCTTTTTCTATTTCTATATTCTAGTATTCTCTCTCTGGAAGATATTCTCTTGCCCAGACTGAATTCTGGGCTGTCTTTTCATTATTTGTATGGCCTTTACTATTTTGGTGCTGTCTTGTGTCAGTGCTGACTTGAACTTTTAACACTAAACCATTCTCTGTATTCTGACTCAATCTTCACTCTCTTATTTGTTTTTCACATTCAACAAGTTTACTTGGATTCTAATAATGTGACAAGATAATAAAATATGTGTGCAAAATTCAAAAGCATACACATCACAACTACCTTTGACACTACTTTATATCAACAATAAAGCACAACATAAATGGTTTTGGGAATACAGCCCTGTGAATTAACCCAATATACCTGAAGGTTTAAGAAATTCTCAACTAAAGGAAAGTGTAGATGTCTAGCCCTTCGAATTAATTATATACTTATAAGTTGATTATCAACTTGCTAATGTTGAAATGGAATATCTATAGATAATTCAAAAGTGTGTCTCCATTTATATGAAAATTTATTTGTTGTTGTAAGTGTTCAATAAGAAAATCAAGTCATATGTTATGGCCTCAGGGTCTGTGTTTGGTTATATTTTATTTTATTTTTTATTTTTTGGTTATATTTTAAAGTCACGAGTAAATGAAAATGGAAATAAGCACACACCGATCAATAATTACTCTAAATATAAATGGAATAAATGTTCCAATTAATAGAAATAGGGTAATTAAATTGATTTCAAAAAGAAGATATATCTATATGCTGCCTATGAGAGACTCAATTCAGAGCTGAAAACACATGAAGACTTCAAGTTAAGGGATAGGAAAAGCTATTCAATGAAAATGGAAGCAAAAAGTAATCCAGGATAACAATAATTATACTAGAAAAAATACACTTTAAGAGACACGTTAGCAAGAGACAACAAAGGGAGTTATATAATGACAAAAGGTTCAATTCAACAAGAGGATACAATGATGGTAAATATCTATCATTCTAAATTAGGAGCACCTAAATACACAATGCATATATTAACAGACATAAAGGTGTGAGGCAATGGTGACGGTGGCGGTGGTAGCGGCGGCGCAGACTCTGCAGACCTGAAGTTGCTACGTTTCCGAACACACAAGGGTTGTATCTCTGCTTGACCCCAGGGGATCTGAGGCAGTGACACTTCCCCAACCCCCAAAACAACCCCTGACAGCAGGAAGCAACGACTGCAGGACTGTTTGGGGTGGTATAAACAAAACCCGCAGACTAGGACCTGGAAACGAGGAGGGGTGTGGAGCATAGAACTCAGCCCACCTTGGCTACATCCTCAGCACAGGGATTTTGGACCGAAAGGAGTGATTTGCATAGCTTGGTTGAGAAGGGATTGGGGCGACTCCATTCTTCTCCCCACAACCACCAAGGCGGGGTCTCAGGGGGCAGCCAGTGGACATAGTGGAGCTGAGACCGGCCTACACCAAACCACACCCATCTCCTCCAGAGAGATGTTTTCTTGTTGTTTTTACCTGAGCCTGGGTTTGCGTGTTTATTGGTTTTATTTGTGTGTTTGTGTACCTGTGTTCCCTCTGTGGTTGTCTGTTTTCTTTTGCCAGGGTTGCATCAACAAAAAAGCCAAACTACACATGGTGGAGAGTCCAAAATACTGCTACCAGTAGGGAAACAAAATAACCAAATGCTCAATAAGAGAAACCAAGAGTCACCATTCAAATAACACTTCCTGAACAGACAGGCCCTTAACAGTCAAAGAACCTTCTATAATACAGCAGAACTCGCAGGGGCAGAGTGTACAACAAGCTTTTAAAATTAACAAGAGATAGAAAGCTAACCAAAATGACAAAACAGAAGTACTCTCCTCCAAAGAAAATCCAAAAAGAAATGACAGCTAAAGAACTGCTCAAAACGGATATAAGCAACATAACTGAACAAGAATTTAGAATAATAATCATAAAATGAATTGCTGGGCTTCAAAAAAGCATGGAGGACATCAGAGAAACTATGGCTACAAACACTATGGAGCTTAAAAATAAGTTATGATGGGAAGCGGTGGTGGCAGCGACCCGGTGAAGCAGCGGCTGTGGCGCGCTGCAGCGCCGCGGACTCTACGGACCTGAAGTTACTACATTCCCCGAACGCACTCAGGTTGGATCCCTGCTTGACTCTGGCAGATCTGAGGCTGCGACACTTCCCACACCCCCCAATCACCCACAGGTAACAGGGAAACAGCAACCTGCGGGACTGTTCAGGGCAGTATAACAAAGCCCACGGACTGGGACCTGGAAAAAAGCGGGGTGTGGTGCATAGAACTCAACCCACCTTGGCTATATCCTCAGCACAGGGAGATCGGACCGAAGAAGTGATTTCCAACGCTTGGTTGAGAAGGGACTGTGGCGACGCCATTCTTCTCCCCACAACCACCAAGGAGGGGTCTCAGGGAGGCCAGCAGACACAGTGGAGACAAGGCCTGCCTACACCAAACCACACCCATCCCCTCCAGATAGCTGCTTTCTTGTTGTTGTAGCTGTTTTTACCTGAGCCTGGGTTTGCATGTTTATTGGTTTTGTCTGTGCCGTTTTGTACCTGTATCCCCTCTGTGGCAGTCTGTTTTCTTTTTCCAGGGCTGCATCAACAAAAAAGCCAAGCTACACATGGTGGAGAGTCCAAAATACCACTACCAGTAGGGAAACAAATAACCAAACGCTCAACAAGAGAAACCAAGAGACACCATCCAAAGAACACTTCCTGAACAGACAGGCCCTGAACAGTCAAAGAGCCCTCTCTAATACAGGAGAACTCGCAGGGGCCGTGTGTACAACAAGCTTTTAAAATTTACAAGAGATAGAAATGATGAAACGGAATAACCCATCATTTGGGATAACCCAAATGATGAAACGGAAGAACTCTCCTCCAAAGAAACTCCAGGAAGAAATGAAAGCTAGAAAACTAATCAAAACAGATATAAGCAAAATAACAGAAAAAGAATTTAGAACAATAATCATAAAATAAATCGCTGGGCTTGAAAAAAGCATGGAGGACATCAGAGAAACTATGGCTACAAACAATATGGAGATTAAAAATTGTTATGGTGAATTAAAAAATGGAACAAATGAGATACATAATAAACTGGAGGCGCCCAATGCACGGATTGAAGAGGCAGAAAGGAGAATAACGGATTTAGAAGACACTATTATAGAAAAAGAAGAAGCTGAGAAAAAGAGAGATAAACTGATCCAGGAACATGAAAGAAGAGTTCGAGAGCTCAGCGATACAATGAAACGGAACAATATCCGTATCATAAGAATTCCAGAAGAGGAAGAGACAGGGAAAGGTGCTGAAGGAGTCCTGGAACAAATTATAGCAGGGAACTTCCCCAATCTGGGGAGGAAAGAGGAAGGTGAAATTCAAGAGGCATAGAGAACTCCCCTCAGACGTAACTTGAATTGATCATCTGCATGACAAATCATAATGAAACTGGCAAAATAGAAGGAAAAAGGGAGAATTTTGAAAACAGCTAGGGAGAAAAGGGCCCTAACATACAAAGGGAAACCTATCAGAGTGTGACAGACCTATCTACTGAAACTTGGCAGGCCAGAAAGGAATGGCAGAGATCTTCAATGTGATGAACAGAAAAAATAGGCAACCAAGAATCTCTATCCAGCAAGCCTGTTATTCAGAATAGAAGGAGAGATAAAAGTCTTTCCAAGTAAACAAAAATTGAAAGAATTTGTCAACACTAAACCAGCTCTAAAAGAAATCTTGAGGAGGATTCTCTGAGGGAAGTGTTGCAAGGAATGCAAGATACCAGAGACACCAACACAAGCATGAATCCTACAAACGACACAATGATTCTAAACACAGATATTTCAATAATAACACTGAATATAAATGGGCTGAATGCTCCAATATAAAGACATAAGGTAGCAGAATGGATTAAAAAAAAAATCCATCTATTTGCTGTCTAGAAGAAACGCATTTTACTGGAAGATACCTTCAGATTAAAAGTAAGGGGATGGAGAAATATCTGTCATACTAAGGGAAGTCAAAAGAAAGCTGGATTAGCTATACTTATATCAGAAAAACTGGACTTTAAAGACAATAACAAGGGATGAAGAAGGGCATTATATAATAATTACAGGGTCTATCCATCAGGAAGAACAAACCATTATAAATGTCTACGAACCGAACATGGGAGCAACTAAATATTTAAAACAATGAATCACAAACAGAAACAATCTTATAGATAAGAATATGGTAGTAGCAAGGGACTTTAATAATCCACTTACAGCAATGGATAGATCAACCAGACAGAAAATCACACTAAAGAAATAAGAGACTTGAATGAGACATTAGACCAACATTCTCCAAGATAGATCACATACTGGGACATAAAGCAGGCCTCAATAAACATAAAAGAATAGAGATCATACCATGCACACTCTCAGATCATAATGCTTTCAAACTTGAAATCAATCACAGGAAGAAGTCTGGAAAACCTCCAAACACATGGAGGTTAAAGAACACCCTACTAAAGAATGAATGGGCCATAAGTGTCCATCAACGGAAGAATGGATCAAGAAGATGTGGTTTATCTATACCATGGAATACTACATGGCAATGAGAAACAATGAAGTCTGGCCATGTGTAGCAACATGGATGGACCTTGAGGGTGTTATGCTGAGCGAAATGAGTCAGGCAGAGAAGGACAAATATCATATGTTTGCAGGTATAGGAGGATTAGGAGGAACTTGACGGAGGACCAAGGGGGAGAAGAAGGGCGGAAATGGTGGGGGAAAGGGAGAGAGGCAAACCATGAGAGACTCTTGAATGCTGACAAAAACTGAGGACTGATGGATGTGGGGGGGAGGGGGGGATGGGCATGAAGGAGGGCACTTTGGGGATGAGCACTGAGTGTTATGTAGAAACTAATTTGACAATAAACTATTTGTAAAAAAAAAAAAAAAAAAAACATTGATTTATGCTTTTGTGTGAGGAGTATGTCTTTAAAAATAAATTTATATATTGTAATGCTATATCTATATTTTTAAATTCCAGTTAGTTAACATATAGTGTAATATTAGTACAAGATGTAGAATCTAATGACTCATCACTTACCTAAAAGAGCTTATCACAAGAAGAGCCCTCCTTAATACCCACCACCCATTTGACTTATCCCCCTGCCCACCTCTCCTCTAGTAACTCTCACTTTGTTCTTTATAGTTGTCTGTTTTCTGGTTTGCCTATCTATTTTCCTCCTATGTTCATCTGTTTTGTTTCTTAAATTCCACATAATGAGTGAAATAATATGCTATTTGTCTTTCTCTGACTTATTTTTTTAGCGTAATAAATACTCTAGCACTCCATGCACGTTGTTACGAATAGTAAGATTTCATTCTTTTTTTATGGATGAGTAGTGTTACATTGTATATATATACCACAACTTCTTTATCCATTCATCAGTCGATGGGCATTTGGGCTCCCTCCATAATTTGGCTGTTGTTAATAATACTGCTCTAAACACCAGACAGCATGTGTCCTTTCAAATCAGTATTTTTGTATCCTTTGGGTAAATACCTTGTAGTGCAATTGGTAGTCACTAGGGGAGTTCTATTGTTAACTTTCTGAGGAACTTCCATACTGCTTTCCAGAGTGGCTGCACTAGTTTGCATTCTCACCAACAGTTTATGATGGTTACCCTTTCTCCTCATCCTAGCCAAAACCTGTTGTTTCCTGTGTTGTTAATTTTAGTCACACTGACAGGTATAAGTTCATATGTCACTGTAGTTTTGATTTATATTTACTTAATGATGAATGATGTTGAGTATTTTTTAATGTGTCTTTTAGCTCTCTGTATGTATTATTTGGAAAAATATCATTCATGTCTTCTGCCCATTTTTAAACTGGATTATTTGTTTTTTTGGGTGTTGACATTTATAAATTCTTTATATATTTTGGATACTGACCCTTTATCAGATATTTCATTTGCAAATATCTTCTTCCATTCCACAGGTTGCCTTTTAATTTTGATGACTGCTTTCTTCATGATACAGATGTTTTTTTATCTTGATGAAGTCCCAATAGTTCATTTTTATTTTGTTTCCCTTCTCTCAGGAAATCTAGTAAGAAGTTATTAAGGTCTATATCAAAGAGGTTACTACCTGTTTTTTTTCTCTAGGATTTTGATGGGTTCCTGTCTCACAGGTAGATCTTTCATCTAAATTGAATTTGTTTTTGTGTATGGTGTAAGGAAGTAGTCCAACATCCTTCTTCTACATGTTGTGTTCAAGTTTTCCCATGCCATTGGTTGAAGAGACTGTCTTTTTTCCATTTCTTACTTTGTCAAAGATTAGTTGACTATATAGCTTTGGATTCATTTATGGGTTTTCTATTCTGTTCCTTTGATCTATGTGTTTGTTTTTGTACTACTACCATACTGTCTTAATCACTAAAGCTCTGTAATAGAACTTGAAGTATAGAATTGTGATGCCTCCAACTTTTCTCTTTCAAGTTTGCCTTGGCTATTCAGGGTGTTTTGTGGTTCCATAGACAATTTAAAGTTGTTTGTTATAGCTCTGTGAAAAATGCTAGTGGTATTTTGATAGGAATTGCACTGAATTGTGGGGGAAATAGCTCTACTTACAGAAATGGGTTAGAGAAAAGCTTAAGGTGGAAAGCCTCCACCATGGGGCAAAAGCACCTGAGGTTAGCTAGAGACCTATTGTAATAGGATAACTAGTAAATTGTTATATCACCTGCAGGAAACTACTTTCCAGCTGGTGCCAATGTACCTTGATCACAAACACCACTTTCCCCCAGACTCTTTGCTTCTTACACACACAAGTTAATGATTACTATCTGATTGTAGTCTTCGTGTTCACCACATGTGTAAGATCTTGAGCGCTCAATAAATAAGGAGACAAAACCTCTATCCAGGGCTCTTGTATCCTCCTGGACATTAGCCTTTCTCATACTGTGACAGATGGTGACCCTGACGTGACAGAAGACATGAAACCAACCTGAATAGAAAAATAGCCAACGTGTCAGAAGGCAATGTGATTAGAAGAAAAGTTGATGTGGTAGAAGGGAACATGATTAGAAGTAAAGCCAACGTGACTAAGAAGTGAGTGTGACAGAAGGGGTGTGATCAGAAGCCAACATAACTCAAGGACTGCAGAATGCCGCAGAATTAACAGAGCTCTAAAAAGAAAAAGATCACTGGACTACAATCTCTCCTGACGATATAAAAGAAAAGAAAAACTATATTAGGATTCGCTGCTGTGGAACTTTTGAAAGAATCATTATGGGAGACTCCCTATCCCTAGAACAGAAACAGTATATTCGTATAGCACTCTTTAAATTATTAATGATTATTCAGCAATACTCTCCTTGATTTCCCGAGCAAGTAACCTTTGACCTAGATATTTGGGAATGAATAGCTAAAACACTAAAGGCACACCATATGGAAAGTGCTAATGTTCTGCATGAGGTTATACTTACATGGCCTATTGTCTCTACAACCATTTTCCCTTGAGTATGGATGATGTATATGAAGATATAGAGGCACCCAAATTAAATTTAAAAAAATTTACAAGGGACCTAAGCCTCCTTATTGTCAGCCAGCCCCTTCAGCACCCCTACATCCAGAGAACTCCAACTCCCTCCTTTGTCACTGGGAAAAATCTAACCTTTTAAAGGAACAAAGGATTCCCTCTGATAACATAATTAACCTGATGCCACAACCTATTAAAAGTAACATTATGGTTACAGATGCCTTGGGGAAAACTCAAAAGGCATCTTGCACTTGGAAAAGTATAAAAAACTGGGAACATATATTATACACTGGACTGGGCTCTAACAAACTTTCAGAACTGCAAGTCATATTATTAGAATAGAAATCTTTTCCCAACATTTGCAACAAAGGCAGTCCTAAGAGGAAAGTAATTGCAATTGAGGCATATTTCAAAAAACCAGAAAAATCCCCAGTACAAAATCTAACAACACACCTAAAGGATTAAAAGCAGGGCAAGACACCCCAAACCCATCAGAAGAAGAGAAATAATAAAGATCATGGAAGAAATAAATAATATAGAATCCAAAAAAAAAAAAAAGTTGAACAGATCAATGAAAAAAAGAGTTGGTTTTTGGAAAAAATAAACAAACTTAATACATCTCTAGCCAGGCCTCTCACAAAGAAAAGAGAGAGCACTCAAATAGACAAAATCACGAATGAAAATGGATTTATTACAACCAATCTCTCAGAAATACAAATATTATCACGGAAAATTATATGAAGAATTATATGCCAACAAATTGGACAACCTAGAAGAAATGGACAAATTCGTAAACACCCACACACTACAAAAACTCAAACGGGAAGAGATAGAAAATCTGAACAGACCCATAACTAGTGAAGAAATTAAATCAGTTATCAAAAAATCTCTCAACAAATAAGATCCCAGGACCAGATGGCTTCCCTGGGGAATTCTAACAGACATTTAAATGAGAGTTAATGCCCATTCTTCTCATGCTATTCAAAAAAATGGAAATCGAAGACAAACTTCTGGACTCATTCTACAAAGCCAACATCACTTTGATTCACAAGCCAGACAGAGACCCAGCAAAAAAAGAGAACTATAGGTCAATATCCTTGATGAATACGGATGCAAAAACCCTCAACAAGATACTAGCAAATTGAATTCAACAGCATATAGGAAGAATTATCGACCATGATCAAGTGGGATTCATTCCTAGGTTACAGGGCTGGTTCAATATTTGCAAATCAATCAATGTGATACATCACATTAACAAAAGGAAAAGAAAAAAGAAAAAAACATATGATTCTGTCAATAGATGCAGAAAAGCATTTGACAGAATAGAGCATCCCTTCTTAATAAAGACCTTCGAGAAAGTTGGAATAGAAGGAACATACTTAAACATCATAAAAGCCATTTATGAGAAGCCAACAGATAATATCATCCTCAATGGGGAACAAGTGAGAGCTTTCCCCTTGATCAGGAACATGACATGTATGTCCACTATCACCACTGGTGTTTAACACAGTGCTGGAAGTCCTAGCATCAGCCATCAGACAACAAAAGGAAATCAAAGGCATCAGAACTGGCAATGATGAAGTCAAACTTCCACTTTTTGCAGATGACATGATACCCTATAGAAAACCCAACAGAATACACCAGAAGCCTACTAGAACTGATCCATGAATTCAGCAACATCACAGGGTACAAAATCAACGTACAGAAATCAGTGGCATTTTTACACCAACAATGAAGCAACAGAAAGAGAAACAAGAAACTGACCCATTCACAATTGCACAAAAAACCATAAAGTACCTAGGGATAAACCTAACCAAAGATGTAAAATATCTGTATGATGAAAACTATAGAAAACCTATGAAGGAAATTGAATAAGACACAAAGAAATGGAAAAACATTCCATGCTCAAGGATTGGAAGAATAAATATAGTTAAAATGTCATTACTACCCAAAGCAATCTACACATTCAATTCAATCCCAATCAAAATTGCACCAGCATTCTTCTCAAAGCTAGAAAAAACAATCCTGAAATTTGTATGGAATCACAAAAGACCTCGAATATCCAAAGTAATATTGAAGAATAAAACCAAAATGGAGGCATCACAATCCCAGACTTTAGCCTCTACTACAAAACTGTAATCATGAAGACAATATGGTATTGGCACAAAAATATACACATAGACCAATGGAATAGAATCGAAAACCCAGAATTGGACCGACAAATGTATGGCCAATTAATCTCTGACAAAGCAGGAAAGAGGATCCAATGGAAAAAACATAGCCTCTTTAACAGATTGTGCTGGGAGAACTGGACAGCAACATTCAAAAGAATGAAGCTGGACCACTTTCTTACACCATACACAAAAATAAACCCAAAATGAATAAAGGACCTGAATGTGAGACAGGAAACCATCAAAACCCTAGAGGAGAAAGCAGGAAACAACCTCCTTGACCTCAAATGCAGCAATTTCTTGCTCGACACAATCTGCAAAGGCAAGGGAATCAAGAATAAAAAATGAACTATTGGGACCTCATTAGGGTAAAAACCTTTTGTACTTAAAAGAAACAATCAACAAAAGTAATAGGCAACTGACAGAATGTGAAAAGATAGTTGCAAATGACATATCAAATAAAGGGCTAGTATCCAAAATCTATAAAGAACTCACCAAACTCCGCACCCGAGAAAAAAAAAATAAGCCAGCGAAAAAATGGGCAGACGACATGAATAGACACTTCCCCAAAGAGGACATCCAGATAGCCAGCAGAAACATGAAATGATGCTCAACGTCACTCATCATCAGGGAAATACAAATCAAAACCACACTGAAATATCACTTCACACCAGTCAGAGTGGCTAACATGAGCAAATTAGGAGACTCGATGCTAGCTAGGATGTGGAGAAACGGGCACCCTCCTACACTTTTGGTGGGAATGTAAACTGGTGCAGCCCCTCTTGAAAACAGTGTGGAGGTTCATCAAAAAGTTAACAATAGAACTCCCCTCTGACCCAGAAATAGCACTGCTAGGAATTTACCCAAGGGATACAGGAGTACTGATTCATTTGGGCACATGTACCCCAATGTTCATAGCAACACTCTCAACAGTAGCCAAAACATGGAAAGAGCCTAAGTGTCCATCAACTGATGAATGGATCAAGAAAATGTGGTTTATCTATAAGATGGAATACTACATGGCAATGAGAAAGAATGAAATTTGGCCATTTGTAGCAACGTGGATGGAACTCAATGGTGTTATGCTAAGTGATATAAGTCAGGTAGAGAAGGAAATATACCATATGTGTTCACTCATATGTGGAACAGGAGAAATTTAACAGAGGACCATAGGGAAGGGGAAGGGGAGAAAAACTGATGAGAGGGAGGGAGACAAACCACAAGAGGATCTTAAATATTGAGAACAAACTAAGGGTTGATGCCGGTGGGGGAGTGGGGAAAAGGGGTCATGGGAATGAAGGAGGGCACTTGTTGAGATAAGCACTGTGTGTTATATGGAAACCAATTTGACAATAAAGTATAAAAGAAAAGAAAGTAATCTTTTCCCAACCCTTAAGCATTGTCTCTGATATGAGAAGGATCAAAGACCACCCACTAAACATTTCCCCACAAGATTCCAGGTAAAAATTAACCATGGGGAACAAATTGTCTTAAGTGGACCCAAGTAAAATGTATTCAGTGCTAAAACTAACTTAAGTTTGTTGGCTTGAGATAGACCTGTTTATCAAATTAAATTGAAAAAAGTTATTCTACCTAGGTTTGCTGAAGCACAAATATGGTCATGTTATTCTGTTCCAATTTCTTAACAAAAGGATGACTTAAAGTAATTGTTAACTTTGTCTATCTCATAGTTTTCATGGGTAATTGTTAGGATAGCTTTCAAAGGCTTTAGTAACCTAAAAGTTTTGCTTGCATGATAAATTGGGATTGAGTTTGTTGGACATCTAGTCCTTTTCTAAATAGGATGGGTACTAAAGCAATGATTATTAAACAAGTCTTGTCTGCTTTTGGCTTCTTATTGCAGAGTATCTAAGGATATTTGGGTCTGATGATAAACATGCTTTGTGCTTTATAACTTCCTGAGGTTTCTTTTTTTAAACAAATTTCCCATGATTTAAATTGTAAAGGAGTCTTCTGGCTTCTTTGGTATGTTAAGTTACTCTAGAAGCACTGTCCAACAAATAATAAGCCTAAGGTTACATTTGAGTAAATGCTATAACTTTTCTAGAGATTATATGCAATTCTTAGTTTTAACATTTTTGGTATAAGGTCATTACTTGATATTCTGATTTTTTTGAAGTGTTATGTGCCACAGAAATAACTGAATTTCTTTATTAATTGCATTGTATATTTTAATCAGGTCCATTTTCAAGTCTTTTTGTCATAGTTTTGTGACTCTAGTTGGAAGACATCTTCACCGCTATAATTTGCAGTAGACAGATTATCCTTTCTACTCAAGGAGGTTCTGTTTCCCCGGAACTCTGTCTTTCCCTTTTGTAAATCCCCTATACCTACCCCAACTGAGCAATGTTGACCCATAGGTAGGAACGTCTCCATGTCCCTATTCAGCAGGAAGAAGTTACAGAAAGAAGACTATCCACCCTCAGCAGCCTTAAAGATTTTAAGGGTCAAAATTGTTCAGGGGGAATTATGTGGGAAACAAAGGCAGAAGGAAATGGCAGATAAAATTAAATTTCTTTATAATCCGCAAGTCCAAGCAATTGTTGAATGGGCACGTGACAAACTTAAAAATATGTTAAAGCAAAAAAGGTGGAATTACCCATGACTGTCTACATTACAACCTCAACTTCTCCTCGATTGCACTATGATCACTCGTAAATTTTTAAATCTTGACACTCAAGGACTAACCATAGCTGAACTAGATTCTTTAAAGTCAGATAAAACCTCTCATCCTATGGTGTTGTTTCAAACTTCTCACCTGGGGTAGAGGATATGCTTGTGTTCTTTCAGATTTCCAACCTCTGTGGATTCCCTCTTGGTTGGTGAAGCTGTATCATGACATGGAGGAGGCCCCCAGAATATCTTCCAATCAACCAGAGCTTCCAGAGAATGACTCTAAATGAGTGACCACCAGTCCCATTTTTCAAGATGGAAAAGGCCTCTTCATTGACTCCTCGTCCTGAAGCCACTCCAGAAACACAAGTTCTTGACTCTGATTTAACATGGGGAAGCATTAAATCTAACCAGACTAGTGTCCTCTTACAACACAATGGTATCGCATGTACACATGATTTACATCTGATGGCCATGATCTCCATCATTGACAGGAATTTGATGCAGAACACCTTTCAAACCACCCGACAATAAGAGGCAGATCAGGAGCTCATCATGACAGTCCTCGCATGAAAACTTAAAAAGACAAAGAAAAACAAAAAAAAGGCGAACTGTGGGGAGATAAGTTCTACTAACATAAATGGGTTAGAGAAAAGCATAGGTGGAAAGCCACCACCACAGGGCTAAAGTGCCCAAGGTTAGCTAAGGAGATAGTGCAATGGGATCACGAGTAACTAGTTATATCACCTGCAGGAAATTACCTTCCAGCTGGCGCCAATGTTCCTTCATCTCAAACACCACTTGCCCACCAGATCCTTTACGTCTCACACACACAATGTTTGCTATCTGATTGTTATCTTCATGTTCACCATGTGTGTAACATCTTGAGACCTCAATAAATAAGGAGATGAAACCTCGTTCAGGGCTTTTGTCTCCTACCAGACATTAGTCTCTCTCGTATTCAATTCTGCATCCACTCTCTTGCTGGACAAGAGAGAACTCCCGACTCATAGTCTGTGACACTGAATGTGTATATTGCTTTAGGTAGTATAGAGATTTAAACGATATTTGTTCCTCCAATGCACGAGCATGGAATGTTTCTGCATTTGCAAAAAAAAAAAAGTCATCTTCAATTCCTTTCATAAGGTTTTTATAGTTTACAGAGTACAGATATTTTATCTCTTTGTTTTAGGCTTATTCCTATGTATTTATTTGGTTTTGGTGCAATTTGAAATGGGATTAAATCCTTTATTTCTCATTCTACTGCTTCATGTTTGTTTTTAGAAAATTCAACCTATTTCTGCACATTGCTTTTATATTGTGCAATGTTACTGAATTCGTGTATCAGTTCTAGAAATAATTTTGCTGGAGTACTTTGGGCTTTTCTATATATATCATGTTGTCTGTGAATAGTGAAAATTTAACTTCTTTTTTACTGATGTAGATGCCTTTTATTTCTTTCTCTTGTCTGACTGCTGGGGCAGGGATTTCCAGTATTATGCTAAATAACAGTCATTTAAGTGGGCATCCTGTCATTTTCCTGACCTTAGGGGGAAAGCTCTCAGTTTTGTTTTGTTTTTTTCCCATTGAGGATGAGATTAGCTCTGGGTTTATCATATATGGTTTTTATGATGTTGAGTAATGTCTTTCTATCCCTACCCTCTTGAGGGTTTTAATCAATAATTGATGCTGTATATTGACAAATGCTTTTTCTGCATCTATTGAGAAGATCATATGTTTCTTATCCTTTCTTTTATTAATGTAGTGTATCATGTTCAATAGTTGTAAATATTGAACCAGCCCTGCAGCCCAGGAATAAATCCCACTTGATCATGGTGAGAAATTCTTTTAAAGTACTGTCTAATTCAATTTGCTAGTGCGTTCATGAGAATTTTTGCATCCACGTAAATCTCGGGTTTGGGCCTTAATTCTTCTTTTTAGTGGGTTTTTTTTCTGGTTTTGGAATTAAGGTAATGGTGGATTTATAGAATGAGTTTGGAGGTTCTCCTTCCATTTCTACATTTTGGAACAGTTTGGAAAGAATAGGTGTTAACTTTTCTTTAAATGTCTGGTAAAATTGCACTGGGAATCCAACTGGCTCAGTACTTCTTTTATTAGGGAGATTTTTGATTCCTGATTCAATTTCTTTGGTAGTTTGGGATATGTTCAAATTTTCTATTTCTTTTTGTTACAGTTTTGGTAGTTTAAGAGTTTCTATGAATTTGTCCATTCATTACAGATAGCCTACTTTGTTGGCATATAATTTTTCATAGTATTCTAATATAACTGTTTGTATTTCTGTGGTTTTGGTTGTGATCTCTGCTCTTTCAATCATGATTTTATCTATTTGTGTCTTTTATCTTTTTTTTTGGTAAATCTGGCTAGGGGTCTATCAATTTTATTCATTCTTTCAAAGAACCAGCTCTTAGTTTGATTGATCTGTTCTACTGTTTGTTGTTGTTGTTGTTGTTTGTTTGTTTGCATAACATTTATTACTACTCTAACCTTTATTATTTCCCTGCCTCTACTAGATTTAGGCTTTATTTGCTATTCCTTTTCTAGTTCCTTTGTTTGGTTGTATATATGAGACATTTCTTGTTTCTTGAGATAACCGTCAACTGCAATATATTTCCCTCTACTGACCATATTTGCTGTATCCCAAAGGTGTTGGGCTCTCATGTTTTTAACTTTGTTTGCTTTCATGTATTTTTTAATTTCTTCTTTAATTTCCTGTTAACCCATTTAAAGATCTTAGCCTCCATGTGTTTCAGGGCTTTTCAATATTTTTCTTGTGGTTCACTTCTAATTTTATAGTGTTCTGATCTGAAAATATGAATGGTATGATCTTGATCTTCTTGAGGGCTGATTTGTGACCTAGTATGTCATTTATTCTGGAGAATGTTCCATGTGCATTCGAAAACAATGTGTATTTTGCTGCCTTAGGATGAAATATTCTGAATATATCTGTTAAGTCCATCTGATCTAGTGTGTTATTCAAAGCCATTGTTTCCTTGTTGATTTTCTTCTTAGATGGTCAGTGGGTTGCTGTAAGTGGCTGTTAAAGTCCCCTACTGGGGTGCCTGGGTGGCTCAGTCAGTTAAGCATCTGACTTCAGCTCAGGTCATGATCTCACAATTTGTGACTTCGAGCCCTGCATCAGGCTCTGTGCTGACAGCTCTCTCTGCTTCAGATTCTCTCTCTGTCTCTGTCTCTCTCTTTCTCTCTCTCAAAAAACAGTAAAATTTTTTAAATCCCCCATTATTATTATATTATTATCAATGAGTTTCTTTATGTTTGTTAGTCATTGTTTTATATATTTGGGTGCAGTCAAGATGGAGGCATAAATATTTACAATTATAAGCTCTTGATGGATAGAACTCTTAATAATTATATAATGCCCTTCTCATCTCTTATTACAGTCTCTGTTCTAAAATCTCATTTGTCTGAAATAAGTATGGTTACTCTGGCTTTCTTTTGAAGTCCTTAGCATTATAGATGGTTCTCCATCCATTCACTTTCCAGCCACAGAAGACCTTGAGTCTAAAATGAGTCTCTTGTAAGCACCATATATATGGAATTTGTTCTTTTATCCCTTCTGATACCCTATGTCTTTTGATTGGAGCAGTTAGTCAATATATTCATAGTGATGATTGAAAGATATGAATATATTGCCATTGTGATACCTGTAGAGTTGCTCTTTCTGGTGATGTTTTCTGATCCTTTCTAGTCTTTGTCGTTTTAGTTGGTTTTTCATTTTTTGTTTTCTTCCTTCCTTTCTTTCTCTTTCTTTCTTTCTTTCTTTCTTTCTTTCTTTCTTTCTTTCTTTCTTTCTTTCGTTGCCGCTAAAAGAGCCCCGCTTATAATTTTTTTGCAGGGCTGGTTTAGTGGTCATGAATTCCTTAATTTTTTGTTTGTCTTGGAAAATCATTACCTCTCATTTTGTTCTGAATGACTGCTTTGCTGGGTAATGAATTCTTGCCTGCATGCTTTTCTCATCCATCACGTTGAATATTTCCTGCCATGCTTTTCTGGCCTACCATGTGTCTGTGGACAGACAGATGTGCTGATAACTTGATCTGTCTTCTTTTGTAAGTTAAGGACTTTCAGGATTCTTTCCCTGTCTGTGTATTTTGTGAATTTGACTATGATATGCCTTGGCAATGATCGGCTTTTTTTTTTTTTTAATTTAATGGGAGATCTCTGTGCTTGTTGGACTTTTACATCTGTGTTCTTCCAAAGTTTAGGGAAGTTTTAAGCTATTGTTTGTTTGAATAAACCTTCTGCCCCTTTGCCTCTCTCTTCATCATCTGGGACCCCTATGATACAAATGATATTACATTTTAATAGGTCACTGATTTATCTAAATCTGCCTGTGTGATCCATGACCTTTCTCTCCCTCTTCTTTTCAGCTTTATTGTTTTCCATAATTTACCTTCTATATTACTGATTCACTCCTCTGTTTCATCCATCTTTGTTTTTATAAACTCCATTTTGGATTGAATCTCAGGTATAGTATTTTAAATTTCAGTCTGACTATATTTTTTGTTGTTTTTACTCTGAAAGAAGGGATTTTCTAGTGTGTTCTGTGCTTTTTTTTCAAGTCCAGCTGATATCCTTATAATCGTTGCTTTAAACTCTAGTTCAGGCATTTTGTTTATATTTGTATTGATTAAATCTCTGGCCATGATTTCCTCCTGTTATTTCTTTTGGGGTAAATTTCTCCTTCTGGTAATCTTGGGGAGAAAAAAAATAATACAAATAATGAAATTTTTAAAATTAAGGAAAAAATATAATGGAAGCTAGAGCCTAGGTGTGTATTTGTCTGCTTTTTATGAGATTGATAGAAGGAAAAGTAGAATAAAAGAAAAAAAAATGAAACTAAGAAAATTTGAAAATTAAAAATATATAAAAATAATTAAAAACTAAAAATTAAAAAAAAAAAAAACATAGGGCTGCCTGGGTTGCTCTGTCAGTTAAGAGTTTGACTCTTGACATTGGTTCAATTCCTGATCTCGTGGTCTAGGGATCAACACCCAAGGCTGCTCCACCCAGGGCATTCAGCCTATTTGGGATTCTCTCTCTCCCTCTTTCTCTGCCCCTCCATGACTCATGGTCTCTCTCTAGTTCTATCATTATTTAAAAATAAATAAATTTTAAAAATAAAATAGTAATAAAAAATAAAAAATTCTCTTTCTGTATCAAACATTAAAAAATAAAATCTAGGTTTTGTGATAAAAGTATTGCTACTTTGGCATACTTTTGATGTCATTTGCATGATAAATATTTCTCTATCCTCTCACTTTCAATCTGCAGGTGTCCTTAGGTCTAAAATTAGTCTTTTGTAGGGTGTATATAGATGGATCTTGTTTTTTTTTATTGACTCTGACACCCTGTGTCTTTTGATTGGAGCATTTGTTCCTTTTACATTCAGAGTTATTATTGATAGACATGTATTTATTTTCAATTTATTACTTGTTTTGTCATTGTTTTGAGAGATTTTCTCCGTTGTTTTTTTTTTTTTTTCTAGTCTTTGTCACGTTTGGTTTTTCCTTCACACTCAAAGAGATCCCTTTAATATTTCTTGCAGGGCTGGTTTAGTGGCTATGTACTCCTTTAGTTTTTGTTCATCTAGGAGCCTTTGCCTCTACTTCTATTCTGAATTATAGTCTTGCTGGATAGGTATTTTTGGCTGCAGATTTTTTCCACTCAGCACATTCAATATGTCATGCAATTCTCTTCTAGCTTGCCAAGATTCTGTAGAGCAATCACTGCTAACCTTATTGGTCTTCCCTTGTAACTTAGGGACTTCCTTTGTCTTGGTGCTTTTAGGATTTTTTTCTTTATCACTATATTTTGCAAATTTAACTGCAATATATCTTGATGTTGGCCTGCTTTTGATGATTTTGATGGAAGCTTTCTGTGGCTTCTGGATCCCGATGTCTGCTTCCTTCCCCTGATTTGGGAAGTTTCAGCTATAACTTCCTGAAATAAACCTTCTGCCCCCTTTTCTCTCTTCTTCTGGGACTCCTATGATACCAATCTTATTATGTTTCATGCAATAACTGAGTTCCCTAAGTCTACTTTCATGATCCAGTATTTTTCTTTCCCTCTTTTGGTCAATTTCATTATTTTTCATAATTCTATCTCCTGTATCACTTATTCCTTCCTCTGTTTTTTACATCCTTATGGTCATTATATACAGTCAGTTTTGAATCTTGGTTATTGAATTTTTAATTTTGACCTGATTGGTTTTTAGAGCTCTTAATTCTGTAGTAAGGGTCTCTCTGATGTCTTCTATGTTTTTTTGAAGCCCAGCTAGTATTCTTATGTTTGTTATTTAAATTTTGGAACAGGCATATTACTTGTATCTGTTTTGATTAGATTCTTTGAAAAAATATCTTTTCTTATTTTTTCTATTGGTGTGAATTCCCTTGTCTTGGAATTTTGTCTGTGTCTTCTCTATGTTAGGAAAGACTATTATGTTTCTTACTCCTGAAATGAATGGCTTTATGAAGAAGAGATCACATAATACCCAAGGACTGGAACTTCATGAAGTGTCTCCAGTGTGTTCTGTGTGCTGCTGCTGCTGCTGCTGTGTTTTGGCTCTTTTATCCCTCAGATCAGTCCTGTTCAGAGTTTCTCCTCAGTTGCAGAGAGGAGTATTTGGGCCTTGGACAGAGTGTGGTGAGTTTTAACTAGGTGTGCTCTGGTATCCTTGTCAAATGGGACCCGATGCTATTTCCACTAGAACTGAAACTTTGCAGAACTCTATGGTCAGTAAACATTGTGAGAATGGGGTTTGTGCTGGTTTTCCTTGTGATACACCCACTGTTCTGATTCTCGAGCACACTTGCTCAAAAAAAGCAGTACCAGCAGAGTGCAGTGGGCGGGACTTGATATATGCAGGTTATGCAGCCAGTGTTGCCTCTGTCCTGTTTACTGAAACTAGTTTATGCTGAAGGGCAGGGGAAGGAAATGGTGCCAGCTTGCTTTTTTGTCCCTGCAGAGGGGAGTCTGTCCTTGGTGATTTCATGGAAGCACTTTCAGAGGAGCTAATAATTTCCCCTCATCCTTTATATGTGTTTTTAAGATTGCTGATTTCACACTGCCTGTCACTGGGTCACTTGCCTGCTTGGAGCAAGCAGTGTGGCATACCTTGGGCTCTACATTAGTCAGTCTTGCTGACTTTTAAAATTCCAAACTTCAAGGACTTGATGTGGCAGGATGATGTGCTGATCCTCTGGGAAAGGGTCTCCATGCTGGGACTGAAGCAGGTTTGACCTAGGACAGTAGTGCCAGGGTACAGGGGCATGGTATTTGGAGCAAACAGACTAAACAGCCTATTTAGCCCCCCTCAACAGGTGTCGCTGTGCCTATGCTGAGAGGCAGGGGAGGGAAACCATGCTTGCTGATTTTTTGTCCCCAAAGAAGCAATGCCAGCTCTCACAGGCGTGCTCCAATAAGAGTGAATAGTCTCTCCCTGTGCTCCTTAAGTGATCTTCAAATCATTCAATCTGACCTAGTATTGTTTGCCTATCTATTCTCCAATAATAGGGAAGAATCCTCAAGTCTCTATCCCAGCCAAGCCTGGGGACCTCTAAAACTTCAGTCTTTGAGCCCTTCTGGTTGGAAAAACTTATAAAATTAACCCCCCTCATTTTCCTGCCAATGGTTTTGGGTCAAGTGTTCTCCTTGTGCACATACCTAATGCTTCATTCTCTTTCATCTTTCTCCATGACTAGGGCTCCCTCCCCTCCATCACACCAGTGATCCATTTTTCCTGTAAAACAAGTCTCTACAGTTCCTACATTCCATGGGGTGACCTCTTCTCTCCCTCTAGTTGTGCAGCTTGTTCTATCAGTCCTCAGGTGGATTTCTTGAGTATTCAGAATGATTTCATAGTTATCTAGAGCTGTGATCAAGGCAAGAGACCATCTTATGATTCTCCTACTGTGCCATCATAATAGCCTCACCCCAATGTAGTTATTTTATAAGTGAGAGGATAGGAATTGTATTCTGCATTATCTTTCCAAGCTCTAAATTTAACCTACGTATAAATTAATGTGTTTTGGAAGGAAAAAATTGCACAAATGTTATTTTTCCCAAAATCAGGCAAACGATGAATGTAAATAATGCATTGTTCTGGTTTTGAGCTTCCAGAATCACTTGGAACCTAAGATATCAAAATGTGAATAAATTTGGGATCATTATCTGCCATAAATGGTGATGCATAGATTGATAGCCACCTTCTTCTATTTGTAACTTGCATTAATTTTTCTAAAAATATTAAAGAATAAAGAAGATTAACATCCACAATATATAAAGAACCCACAAAATTCAATATGAAAAAAGAATCTTTTTTAAAAGTATTCAGAGGACCTGAATAATCAGCTTTCTAAAAGATACATACAGATGGCCAACAGGCACATAGTAGTATATTCAACATCACCAACCATCAGGGAAATGCAAATCAAAACTACAATTGCCTCACCTCTGTCAGAATGCTTAGCATTAAGAAGACAAGAAATAACAAGTGTTGGTGAAGATGTGGAGAAAATGAAAACTATCCATTGTTGGTGAAAATGTAAATTGGTACATCCAAAATAGAAAATAGTATGGAGGTCCCTCAAAAATTTTAAAATAGATCTATCATATGATCCCATGGTTTGTTTCTAGGCATTTATCCAAAATAACAAAAACATGAATTTAAAAGATATATGCACCCCTATTTTTATTGCAGAATTATTTACAGTAGCAAAAATATGAAAACAACCTAAAGTTTCATAAATAGATTAGTGGATAAAGAATGAAATGTTGTCATGTGTGACAATATGGATGGACCTAGCAGGTGTCATGTTAAGTGGAAAAAGTCATACAGAGGAAAAATACCCTATAGAAAACAAATACTGTATGATTTCAATTATATGTGTAATGTAAGTAAAAAACAAATGAATAAACAAATGAAAGCAGAAAGAGTCCCATGGTGGGGCGCCTGGGTGGTTCAGTCAGTTGAATATCTGACTCTTGATATTGGCTCAGGCCATGATCCCAAGGTAGTGGATTAAGCCCCTATCAAACTCTGTACTGAACATGGAGCCTACTTAAGATTCTCTCTCTCAGAATAGCATGGAGGTTCTCAGCTTCTCTCATCCCTAAAATGCAGTTAGATAAGTACCAAACCATTTTGCACACTTAGAAAATTGATCTGAGGATTAATACAACAATCTGCATAACTTGAGCCACAGAAATTGGCAGGTGAACTGGGGGACAGAGAATCCATGGAGGGTAGGGAGCTGTTTTTGCAGAGAGAAGACAGAGAAAGTGGGGAAATAGCGGGAAAAGCACTCCTCCTGAAAGTAGCTGGAGAGAAAGTGAAATAGTGGAAACACCCACAGGTGACTGAACAAAAAAGAGAGAAAGAAGAAAAGAGATGCCAAGGGGGCAAGATGGCGGAGAAGTAAGGAGCTCCTTACTTGCACTCGAGCCCATACATCACACAGAAAAGATCTGAAGCCATTGGAAACCTTACAAAACCTGAGAGATTGGGAGAAAAAAGATGCAGAATCCACTGAGAGAGCCTTCTAACGTGAGTGCGAACCGGGGAAGATAAAATCGGGCCGGGATCGGAGACTCCAGGGTGGGAGGCGATCCCCCTCTACCCTCTACGGGGAGTGAGAGGGGAAAAGGAGAGAGTCCGAAACAGAAAAACCTCCGCA